>NC_025997.2:110612478-110737478 GCF_000442705.2 Elaeis guineensis | reverse complement strand
TGCAAAGAGATGATTTCGAACCCTACATCAATGGTGATTTATCTAAGAAAGAGCCATTCAATGATCGTATAGGCTCACTAATGTTTTAGATCATATACTTATAATTCTATTATGATGGGTACTATTTTGATTTGGATAGATGTTATATGTAAGTGAAGCACATGATATGTTCAGTAGTTACGATGTACAGATATATGGTCGTACATAGTTATGAATGAATGTATTACTCCTACATAATGATCTAATTTATTCTATTTGGTTTGTATATTTGATATTATGTTAACACTTGTGAACTTCAGATAGTTAGTCTCTATAATAGATGATGCAAAACTGACCCATGTTAAACTCTATTTTCTAGAATAAATAGAAGCACTAGATAATAAATATAAAATTAACTTTTGAAGAATTGAGTCATCTAAGGATCCCCCCATGACAAACAATAAAAGAAGCAGATAAACACTAACTTCCTATAGAACAAATAAAAATCTCATGAAAATAAACATAAATTCTCTAGAGTAAACATAAACAAGTTCACGATAAACATAAACTTAGGAAGTTGCTCTCTGTCTTGCATGGGACTATGCTAGGATAAATACAAACTATCTCACCATAAATACAAATTTCATATAATAAACATAAAATCTCTAAAATAAATATAAGCACTTCAGATTAAATACAAATAGGCCCAAGACAAATACAAATCTAGGAAGTTGCTCTCTATTTTGTATGGAACCATGCTAGGATAAATATAAACTATCCAAAAATAAACAAACTCTAATTTTCTATGGTGATAAATAGAAACTATCTAGAATAAATACAAACTCGACCCCAAAAACTTAGATCATCCAAGGGTCCCCTATGATAATAATAAGATAGAAGAATAAATACTAACTTCTAATGGAATAAATAGAAATCCTATGAAAATAAACACAAACTCTCTAGAGTAAATACAAATAACTATAGGATAAAGACAAACCTAGAAACTCTCTCTATCTTGCATGGGACCATGCTAGGACAAATACAAACTAGCTTAGAATAAACATAAACTCCCTAAAATAAACTTAAACTCTATAGTGATAAATAGAAATAGTCCAAAATAAATATAAACTCTATGATTTTTGTGTTGGGATATCACTTGCTCTGATACCAATTGTTGAAAATATCTGGTCAGGATACCACCACCACAAGATCTTTTCAATATCACTCGCATCGCAGTAGGAAGAAAGAAAAAATAATACAGACACAATTAGGTATGTGGAACAATCCAAGCGCTGCCTCCACGAGGCATGCAAGGTTCATTAGGAAAGAGAACATAAGTATAAGAGGAGAATATCCACTCTCAACTCTCTGTATATAATTCTCTCAACTAAAAGTTGTCCTCACAAAAGCTCTCTTAAAATCTCCTAAGAAAACTCTCTCATAGGCCTACCAATACCAAGATCCTTGACGTCCCTGGATACTTTCTATGGAGCAAACCACTATATCGTGCCTCTCCATAGCTGTTCTGCTTGACGCTCTGCTCTGCCCCGATCTCTTGTCGGTACTCTGCAATGTATGCTCTATCCGTTATGCATACTCGACGCTTTATCAAACTCCTTTCGATGGCTGCTCGAGCCTCCCATACATTGATGCCTTCGCTAACGGCTCTTTGCCACTCTTTCTGCGTGTTCTCGATTCTATTCTCCCACAGGGTCTCTTAAAGGCCCTAAAATCCAACTCAGATCGGAATCAGACTCTGGACTAGACTTCTGTAGTTTCTTGACCATCTGATCGCATCTCAAATCAGAAACTGACCATTGGATCATACCCATCGTGATCCTGCACATCCTTTGATCACCTAGAATGGCTCACAGCCGTTGGATCATGACTACAAACCCTGCAGGCCATCCGATAGCATCTTGGTCCATGAGAGCCACCGTAAGCCATGAGAAACCAGCCTAAAATGCCTGTCGGTCCACCATACACCACATGAAATGTGGTGTGAAATGTTGTTGGTCCACGCATGGGGCGTGGACCATGTGAAGGTGTTGAGCTATGCCCATGCATCCACTAGGCCGAGCCTGCATGTGCCTGTCCTGGGCTGTGCGCCTGCATGTTGGGCCTGGGCTTGGCCCACATGCCTGGGCCCATCTACCATCTGTGGGCCCTACCAGCCCACCTCCTCATCTTCTTTCGTGCATATGTATCTTCTCTATCTGAACTCCATTTGGACTGTTTTTGGACTCGTTGGACTCCATTCGTTGTCCTGTATCTCGTTCTAGGCTTCTTGTGAATTGAATCTCGAGATATATTTTCTAACATTTTGGAGACCGAGTTTGTATTTACTCTGAATGGTTTTTGTTTATCTTTACAGAGTTTATGTTTATTTTAGGAAGTTTGTGCTTATTATATAGAGTTTATGTTTATTTTAAGATAGTTTATATTTATCCTAGCATGGTCCCATACAAGGATAAGAACAACTCCCTAAGTTTGTGTATATCTTAGGTCTATTTATGTTTACCCTAGAGAGTGTGTTTATTTCTACATACTCTATGCTTATTCCACTATAAATTAGTACTTACCCTCGTCTCTTATTGTTTATCATGGAAGACCCTTTGGTGATCCAAGTTTTGGGGCCAAGTTTGTATTTATTTTGGATGGTTTCTGTTTATCACTATAAAATTTGTATTTATTTTAGATAGTTTGAGTTTATTATATGGACTTTGTGTTTGTTATGAGATAGTTTGTGTTTATCCTAGTATGGTCCTATGTAAGATAAAGAACAACTCTATAAATTTATATTTATCCTTAGGCTGTTTGTATTTACTCTGGAGAGTTTATGTTTATTTCTATACATTTTATATTTTTTCCGTCAGAAGTTAATATTTATCCTTCTTTTTTACTGTTTATCATGGGAGGACCCTTGGATTACCCAAGTTTTGGAAACCTAATTTATGTTTATTTTGGATGATTTCTATTTGTATTTATTTTAGAGAGTTTGTGCTTATTATATTGAGTTTGTATTTACTAATCTTGGATGGTTTGTGTTTATCTTAGCATGGTCCCATACAAAATAAAGAGCAACTTCCTAAATCTGTATTTATTCTTGGGTTGTTTATGTTTATTTTAGAAAGTTTATATTTGTTTCTATATATTTTATATTTATTCTATCAGAAGTAATTAGTGTTTATCCTCCTCTCTTATTATGTATCATCGAAAAGCCCTTGGATGACCCAAGTTTTAGAGGTCGAGTTTGTATTTATTCTACGTGATTTTTATTTATTGCCACAAAGTTTATGTTTATTTTAGAGAGTTCATATTTGTTATATAAAGTTTGAGTTTATTCTGGGATAGTTTGTATTTATCCTAATGTGGTTCCATGCAAGATAGAGAGCGACTCTCTAGATTTGTATCTATCTTAGGACTATTTGTGTTTACTTTGGAGAGTTCATGTTTATTTTCATGGGGTTTATATTCGTTCCATCATAAGTTAGTATTTATTTATCTCTATTATTATTTATCATGGAGGGCCCTTGGATGACCCAAGTTTTAGGGACTAAATTTGTATTTATTCTAGAGAATTTCTATTTATTATCATAGAGTTTGTGTTTATTTTAGAGAGATTGTGTTTATTATATGAAGTTTGTATTTATTCTAGGATAGTTTGTGTTTATCTTAGCATAATCTCATGTAAGATAGAGAGCAACTCTATCTATTCTAGGGGATTTATGTTTATCCTAAGCCTATTTGTATTTACTCTGGAGAGTTTATGTATATTTCCATGGGGTTTCTATTTATCCACTCGAAAGTTAGTATTTTTTCTCCTCTCTTATTGTTTATCATAGAGGGAAATAAATTTACCTAGTAGAATAAATACAAATTTATGAATAAGCACAAACTCAGGAACAATCACAAATGAGAAGAGTATGACAACTGACATGCCAATCATTTCAAAATCCTAAATACACAACAAAAATCACCCCTTAGAAATAAGTACAAATTCATCTATCGTAACTTTAAACATAAATTCACCTAGGAAGTGATAGTCGAATTCAATAAACATGATCGCACCAACTACAGAACAGAAAATCAGATGACCTATCAATAAATATAGTCATGTAGACCTATCAACAAGTTCAAAGTACCATAAAGAACAAACTTAGATGTCACCAAATCCATTGCAACGATCATAAGATGAGACAATCGATTCATCTATTATAAAATATGTTTATACAACAATAATAGTTCCATTTTAGCTGTCATAAAATTTCATTGCAACAAAAAAAGTTTATATAAGATTATTCACCATACAACTCAAATATTTTGATAGAATACAAATATTTATAAATGTACATAAATAAAGAGTGGAGCAAATATACATCTACTCACAAAACTGAATATAGAGTATAATGGAACAAACTAGGATGATGATTCCCCTTCATGACCCTTCATGATCATTTATGCAGCATATCTGACATGCAACTCCAGCACAGAGCATCCGTAATTATGGGCCACAAATATCTACTTGACTAAGGATGGGAAACGAGCCCTCTGCACCCTTCATAATAAGCAAGTACCAGTGTACTGATGAGTATATAGGCACAAATATCTACTTGACTTCAACTAACGAATGAGGTATGAAGTCTCGTGTAGCTTTATTAGAAACCTTCCATATGTCCAATAGCATACTCTAAAAGAGAAAAAAATAAAACATATGTTAGAGGATACAGAACTAGACCAAAGCACAATGTTGCATGAAGAATACAAAATAATTATTGTAAAGAAGAGTCGTTATATAAAGCATGATTCTAAATGCATTGATGGATCGGTTAATATATGCTACTGCAAGAGAGACCAAAAAATACCTATGACATGCACAATCTATTGCAAAAAAATAGGAATTAACTTGCATTTATCTTTATTTTTGACTTATTAGTATATAATCTTTACATCATCATTAATCAAATTATCAGACATGATGTCATAAACCTATAGTCGATTGATGACAATGATGCCATCACTCCAAATCAATGACCTAGATGGAGGAATTAGTGCCAAAACTAAGGAGAATCAATTTTAAAGATACAAAAATTTTATAATTAATGACTACATACCGATTGATTTTTTATCTTAGAAAATTTAGGATATGCCTATGTTCCCCGTTATCTTAAAGCTACAAGTCGGGGAAGTCATAACTGGCCTTAAAAAATTCTTGCATGTCGCATGAGCTTGTTAGATGTGAATGAAGTATGAATATTCAAGTAAATTACAACTCCACTTACCAGCACATCATCCCTTCTACAGATTGACTTCTTTTTAGGCTTTCTTGTGGAAGTAGGAGTACTTGAAAGTAGTGAGATAAAGGACTGTATGGGAGATGAGAGCCCATAACTATCTCAGTAGGCTATGCATCCACATGCTCCTAAGGTACTGTCAGGCTGCTGACACTCTCAAACTCAATAGACGGCATATCTACATCCGCCTCATAAGTGCACCCCTCTGCATCCTTCCCCCCTCCTTCTCTTCAATACCCCCTGCAGTTCAGTAATCAACCTATGCTTGTCAGTGACAATCCTCTGAAGCTCTATCTTATTGACATCCTCTTGAGTCGTCCTCTTTTTGGCCTCTGTAAACACATGCCAGTACCTATACAGGAGCTGCAACTGAGGATAAATAGACAATAAATAGATGAGTTAGAGATAAATTATAAAAAATAAATAAAGCATAGGTCAATACTATGATAATGTTGCATGTACTATCAAATCTACTCCTCTTCCTAGCTGCCGTACTCATTCCACCTTCATCCCTCTCTATCTAGTAGTTGGAAGGTCGAATAACATACCATAAATTATCTCAATTCAAAATTTAATTTTTTGAATTTTTTAATTTAAATTATTGTTGCAATTCTTTCCTTGTTTTTCTTTTACTTTTTCTCTATTCAAATTTTGAATTTGAATTATTGCTGCAATTATTGCTAAAATATTTTTCTTATTTTCACATGTACATGCTATATATATATTTAATACATACTCAAAAAAATCTCGAGAAATCAAGTGAGATTTTTAGCCATTTTATTGTATTTCTTTCATGGTATTAAAGCTATAACATGACATCATTGTCTTCCTTGTTCAAACCTAATTTTTTTTCTCATATCAAAAATTTCTATCCCAACAATGTCAAAAACATTACATTCTTCATCCGAACTCGAATCCTCTCCTACTACCTTCCTTGTCATCTCCAATATGTCAAACCTAATCCCAATTAAGCTTGATGATAGTAACTATCTTCTTTGGAAGTCTCTCTTTGAACCAATTCTACAGGGACATAAACTTATGCCCTTCATTGATGGCTCACTTCCACCACCTTCTCCAATGCAACCAACCTATGCTTCATGATATGAACATGATCATATGCTCCTTTCTTGGATCAGTGCTACATTATTAGAATCAGCTCTTCCTTATATAATTGGAATCACCTTAACCAAGCAAGCTTGGGATGCTGTCTCTCGTCTCGTCATTTTGCATCTCTTACTCCTTCTCATATCATGACTATGAAATGATAGCTTCATAATATTATGAAGGGATCATCCTCTATACAAGATTATCTCTAGCAATTCAAAGTTCTTACCAATAAGTTAGCTATATATGGATCATTAGTAAGTGATGATGATTTGCTTATCTACATCCTAAATGGACTTCCTCCATCTTATCGCTTATTCTTTTCTTCAATTTAGGTTCGTGCTCGCACCTATCCTCTTTCTCTTGAAGAACTCCATACTTTATTAATCTGTGAGAAAATTAGTCTCACGAAAGATGCTTCCATGCAATCTACAACCATATTTATTGCCTCATGACCTACTAAAGCATTCAATCGAGGCCATGGTTCTACTTACCGTGGGAATAGTCGGCATCATAACAATGGCCGACGACCCAATTATCCCTCAAGTGATGGCATCCTACCATATCCTAATGAGCATGTTCATTTCTTTTCCTCATATGGTTGCTCTTCACAGTCTACTCAACCAACCTATCAAATCTACAATAAGATTAGACATATTGCCATCGATTACTGTCATCATATGAATTATGCATATCAAGATCATCATCCTCCAGAGAAATTTGCAGCTATAGCTGTCATTCCCTCACTCACTGATGATAATACTTGATATTTTGACAATGGTGCCACTCACCATGTCATCGCTGATCTAAACAATTTGTCTATTTTATCCAAATATAGCGATTTTGATAGTATCCAAGTTGGCAACAGACAAGGTTTGTCTATATCTCATGTTAGTTCATCTTTCATCACTAATCATAAAAATAAATTTTATTTATCTAATATTCTTCATTATCCTCAAGCTTCTACAAATCTCTAATCTATAAACTATTTTTCTCATGATAATAACTACTATTTCTTGTTTGATGAATTTGACTTTTTTATCAAGGACAAGAATCAAAAATGACGTTATACCATGGAATGATTAAGAGTGGACTTTATCCCTTCCATTTCTTTATAAAAGATGCAAAAGTTCACTCACCTATAGCCCATATTAGCCATTGCATTTCTACTGATCTTTGGCATCGTCATCTCAGACATCCATCTCCTAATATCCAATCCTCTATTTTGTCTTCTTTTTTAATTTCAAATAAATCAAGACAAACACTTTGTTCATCTTGCCAATTAGGAAAAAGCAGAAATTATCATTTTGTTTATGTTTTTTAGCTTCTCAATGAAATAATACATTGTGATGTTTGGGGGCCATCCCCTACTCTTTCATACTCAAAGTTCTCTTATTATGTGTTATTGATTGATGATTTTTCATGTTATTTATGGTTATTTTTTATACATTATAAATCTGATTTCTTTGATATTTTTATCTCTTTTAAAGCATAAGTTGAAAACTTATTTAATACTAAAATTAAAATCTTCCATTCTGATGGGGGTGGTAAAATTCAAGAACAATACTCTTAAGCATTTTCTATCTTTATATGGCTTAACGCACCAAATTTCTTACCCCCATACTTTGGAACAAAATGGTATTGTCAAAAGAAAACACTATGATATAATTGAAATCGGACTTACACTTCTTGCTCATGCATATCTTCCTTCAAAATTCTAGTTAGAATCTTTTTATACTATAGGATATTTAATAAATCAAATGTCTACTATTTCTCATTTTAAAATTTCACTATATGAGAAGCTTTTGTAAAATTTCCCAATTATTCCGACTTACGAGCTTTCGGTTGCATATGTTTTTTTTGGCTTCAACCATATAGGTCCAATAAACTAGAATTTCGATCTATGAAATATTGTTTCTTAGGATATAGTACTATTCACAAAGGGTATAGATACTTTGATTTAGTGAAAAAAAAATTATATATCATGTCATATTATTTTTGATGAACATGTTTTTCCCTTTTTGACCACATCATCACCTCAATCAATTTCCCACAACCCCACTTCTATTTCTGACTCCCATTCTATATGGTTACCTCAACTCTCTGAACCTACCGATACTATTTGGACTACCCATAACTATACATTCCTAGATCATTCTATAGGTACAACATGTCAACCTTAACATTCTTGTATGGCAACAACATCCAATTTAACCGCTACACCATATGACAATACAAATATCCCAATTGAATCCATCCTACCATCTCAATACAAAATCACTTCTTACCTTCCTTTCCTTGAATCTTCTTTACCACCACTACCACCACATATCACCAAACTCTCCTCCCAGACCAACCAACCACCTATGGTGCACCCATACCAAGTGTTGGATGTATGCCCTAGAAGCCAATCTTGGCTGACACATTTCATATCTCTAGGACATGATTTTGTACTTATTGGATAGTTATATTATCATTTATGTTTATATGTCCATAAATCATCCAAGGGATTTACAAGATGATGACACATATTCTCAAAGAGTTGAGAATTTGAGACATGTGTCATTGATGGTTAATTCCTAAATTACTCCTGGTCATAGGATCATCATGGGAATGATGATTAATCTGGATAGATCAGTGCACGGATCGCTTTCTTCGGACAGATGGATCTTGAGTTTGTAGTGTAGAGACACTGGAGCGAAAGTATAGGTGGTTGTTAGAGAATAACTAGCACTGAGCATGACCAACACGAGAAGTCACATGGATGTCTACTCACTCATTAGTGACTTTCTCGATGCTGCAGTTGTATGACTAGTCTTTTGACTTGAGATGGCACTACTGCTCACAGTATGGCTGCTGGAGTTTGACTGACACATCAACATGGATCTTAATGAGTCCTTGTAGTGGATGTTGGTGATAGTTGGTCCACTGTAGGAATGGGGTGTGCATCAAGATGGAATCTATCGATCCTAGCAGAAGGAAGTAGTCCTATGGGATTTAAGAGGCTGGATCCTTAAGTCTATGGCTATAGCAGTGTGATTGATGGAAAAGAGTTTTCATAAAATCACATATGGACTTAAGCTGATTGAATCTATCATATGACCGATGTTGAGGTTTGATGATTCATCTACAACCTGCCATCTAGTTGAGACTCATGATAGAGAGACTGTATCATATGCTAACTGCACCTAGAGGTTCATCATTTTTTATTTTACTGGATTGCCACTATATACTGCTAGGTGTCACTGGTGGATTGTGAGACTCATGAGGATCATCTTGCTGATCAATGACCCTTGGTGGGCAGAGTTGGAATTGTTTTAACCCATTAAAAAGAGTTTCAATGATATTATGATAGAATCACAATATATCTCACTACTAGATAGAATAGAACCTATGGGGTCAACACAAAAGAGACTTTTGACTGATCAAATGGTTGAATTACGATTATGAATCGTAACAGAATTTGATTATCAATTTGATTGATAATTGATTCAATATAAATATTGCATTATGTAACTTACTAAAAAATTATGAGTTATAGGAGAATTAATTAGCAATAGGATTGCTAATTGGCTCAATTTGATTGAGCAATGGGGCTTGCATCAAGTTTAATTTGATTGAATTTAATTTGACTCATTATGGATTTGATTTGATCAACCCCAATTGGGTTATAGGATAACCCCAAAAGAATCGGATGATTAGTCCCAGTTGAATTAGGATTTGGATTTGATCTAATTTTTAATTAGACTAGGATGTATGCATTCCTAATTGGACTAGAAATCTTTATTTTTTGGATGCACAAAATTCTAATTAGATTAAGATTAAAAATTGAGTTTGACTCAAGCACCAAGAAAAAATCCAATAGGACTAGAACTCCTCCTTCAATTAGGAGACATCTAATCTAAATTAATTGAGCTCCAAATCAGATTTGAATTTCTATTTATTTAAGTCTAATCTGATCCTAATTTGATTAAGATTTATTGAGATTTAAATTAGTTTAAACCAACCTCTTAAAGGAAGAGTCCTAATTGGATTAAACTCTTCTTAAACAAGCCCCACGCCACCTTGATTCCATGCACCATAAAATCCCACATCACAACTTGTTTGATGCCACTTTTTTCTCCCTATTTAGTGTGTAAGAAAGAAGCTTTATTCCCCCTAATTCTCGTGTAAAAGCTGGGCATAAGACATGGTGTTTGGGCGGCGTCCAAGTTAGGTAGAGTCCTAGGACTTATGGACTCTATCTTCTACTTAAACTAGTATTCACCCATAGCCTATTTAAACACCAGCACTTGGGACGTTTAAGAGAGAGATTTCCATCAGATTATGAGGCCCAAAAATCAAAGGTTATGCATGGAGAAAAACCAAGAGGAGAAGAGAGGTTGGTGTGCATGGGTATGGCACAAGGTGAGGTTGTTTTGATCTCTTCTTTCTTGAAACAACCAAGGGTTGGTTGTTAGGACATCTTATCTCCTCCCTCTTGTCCATATTTAGACATGGATGTCTCTTCTTTCTTATATCCAAAAATTGAATAAAATTTTTACATCTCTATTGTAGAGATTTGGTGCATGAATTTTAGAAAGAAAAGAGAAGAAATGGTTCTTCTTATGATCTCTAGTGTAGAGATCAAGATCCTCATACATCTTCTTATTCTCCAAGAGTATCTTGAGAGAAAAAAAAAATCAACCATCAAGATGTGATCTCTGCAAAGGAACTAGCATCCCGATGAGATCAAAAGATTTCTGATCAGATCAGAGTCTTGTGTGGATATTCGTAGAGGTCGGATGCTTATGCGGCTACAAGAGACCTTCAGAAGATATCCATGATCATCAGTTCGTATTGAAGATTGATCCATATCTGAGTATATTTTATATTTATTTTTTTCTATTTGATTTTTGTATCTGAATCTTATCTCACATATGATAATCCTGTTTATGGTTTGAAGATATGATCTTATGCGTGTCTAGATTAAATTAAATTTAATCTGAAAAATTTTAAATTTCACTGCGTACTAGTTTTATAAAATTATACGTGCATGAAATCATATAAATCCAATAATGGTATCAGAGCCACATCATATACATAAGATTAAGATTTAGATTTAAAATCTGTAGAGAAAAATTTTAGATCTGAAAGATTTTGATGTCGTTCTAACATAAGGTTGCCCTGGTATAATTTGTTATGGTGTATGGTTGTCCTAGAATGATGTTAAAATTTTTAATTAGATTAAATTTTTAGATCTGATTTTTCTAGCATATATGTAATATATATTTTGTTATTAAGATTTGAAATGAGTTTCAAGATCTATTTTCATTTATATATATAATATATGATAGTATGTTTAGGGCTGAAATTTATTTTTATGATCTAAACCTATTTATGTATATGATACATATTTGTATGCATGATCTGAAATTATTTTGAGATCAAAATTTGCTCTTCATGTAAAGAATATAGATCTAAAAATTTTAATTTAAAATCTGAAATTAGTGTTTGTGCATGAGAGATTGGTCATGGGTAGATCAAGTTAGGTCCTGCAATCTGATTACATTAAAGGGTTTCTGATTTGATCGTGTTGGGTCCAGATCGATTTAGCAGCTGATTAAACTGAGTCAAGTATTGATTAAGGTAAGGTCAATAGAGCCTAAGATCATATAATTATTGTTGATCGAATTGATTAACATCCATATGTAGAATCAATTAATCTAAGGACCTAATTCGGCTCTGTGGCTCGAGTTTGATTCACCTAAGCTAACCTATTTGGATCAATTGTCCAATTGATGTCTAAGATAAATAATTGAAAGATGGTTATTTAATTAGTTCTATTTGCTTACCTGATCAATTTATTGGTGCCTAAGGAAAGCAACGGGGGGACCCCCACCAATCTCTACTTACCTGACTAATTTGGAAGATTGAGTCTCAAATATGGTTGCTTGATGGTTTGATTTAGTCCATACCAATTATATTAGTCATGTGATGACTGATTAGATGAGATCTAAATCTAAATCTCTCCATCAAATATTAAGTCCAAGGTCTTTCACTATTGTAGATGTGCGGGCATGCTACCGACGTTGATTGTTCTCAGCTGGTCACAGTGGTTCAGTTGTATTGGGAACACGCAACCATTTTATTAACAAAGAGTTGCTGTGGGGTAAAGATGGGGCTGGGCCCAATAACTGTTAGGTGAGGGACCTAATGACGGCTTTGCACCTGCTTGTGAACGATGGATCTGGCTTAACTAAGAAGTACGGACAATAACTGTTAGGTGAGCCCACATGACTTAGAGACCAAGTGGCTGCAACATGCTTAGAGAAGCATCTGGGCAAAGAGTTATCCATGCATTAGTATTTTTATTCATATTACCAATAACTGTTAGGTGAGATATACGGCACTGGTGGGACCGCAGCACCCACTAGAAATTCAATTGTCGCGTTAGGATTTTCGTTTCTTCACTCGAAGAGTGTGGGAGATCTGATAAAATAGTGAAAGTCTCTTTTTACATCTAAAAATCTCTAAAGTAAATTACAAAATAAGTACAAACATCCAATTAGAATCTTTATTCTCTGTTGTTCATTGTGTCAGCTTCCAACTCTCTAGCTTAAATCCTAAATATCAATCGATTAACCAAAATTGATTACATAGACTGGCTCACAAACTTAAGAATTATTCTTAATTTTAAAAAATTAAGCTATGTTCTCTGCCAGATTATTCCAATATTAACAACTCGTCCAACCTATAATCAACGAGCTATACTTGATGAATGGATGAACAATGATAATAAAGATAGATGCTATGCATGAGTACATGTTCAATGCCAACGACATATTGATTCATCTACAAGTATTGTGAGATGATCAGAGTCACACAGCGCATATAATGCGTGATGGGCAGTCAGTCTATGATCATTATTTGGTAATGATCAAGGACATTAAGGAGCTTGAAAGGCTCGACATGACCATGCATAAGGAATTGCTTATGAATTTAGTCCTGCGATCTCTAATTAGTTTATATGGATAGTTTATGGTAAACTATTATATGAAAGACCATCATAGCACTTTATCTGAATTGATCAAAGTATTGATAACAAAGGAACTTTGAAAGAGTTTAGAGGTAAATACCTAGAGAGCATGAAGAAATAAAGACACGCCTAAAGTAGATATGTCAAGATTACTCCATGCTATCCTTACGATTTTTTCTTCTTTCAGTTGAGCTATAGACTCTAGTGTAGAGTCGATGGGAAGGTAGAGGGCTGAGGAAGTGATCCTTAAATTAGCTATAGAGCAATAATTGCTACTATGGCCATGGGTATCTATCCTTCGCTATCATCATTTGGATTTAGTTCTTGGAGACGGTCTCTATCATTTGCATGGTGATGCATATATGAACTTAATTGAGCAAGCAATGAAGGCCATTGGATCTGATACATCCAAAATTGAGATAAAATTTAAAGTATATGTGGACCCTTATGGCTAAGTCATATTGGAGAAGAAATGATTAACAAACTGAAAAAATATAGGTTTGGACTCATTGACTGTTGAGTCAAATCTAGTTTGTGTATCATCTCTTTGAGAAAATATGATCTAGCTACTCTTGTAGGATAAGAGAAAAAAGACCACTGAGATACTTATCCTTATACACATTTGATGTGTATAGCCCATGTGATGTGCTAATCAAGAAATTATCTCTACTTTGTATATGAAATATAAATTTAAAATTTTTGAAAGGTTCAAAAAATTCAGATGTAAGAAGAGAAATAAATCGAAAATTTCTAAAGGTACTTTGAATGGATCGAGGATGCAATACCAATAAAAGAAATTTCTTGGTTATCCCATAAAATGGTATTGTTTCATATTGGATTGCTCTTAGTATATCTCAACTCAATGAGATAAGAAGAGTCAAGGGACTATATGAGATATGGTCTGGTCCATAATAGAATTCACTGATTTATTTATATTTCTTTAGGGACATACTTTATTTTTATGAAATTAGGTTCTCTCTAAATCTATTCCTACCACACCGTATGAGATATGGTATAGTGAGAACTGAATCTTAATTATTTTGAGATTCAAAGATGTCCAGCCTATTCTAGGACAGCAGGTGGATATGTTAGAGGATAGGCTTATAAAGCTCATCCTAAAAGAGTTTGGGATACTACTTTTTGATGGGATTACAATATGATTGTGATCCGACATGCTATCTTCTTGAAAAATTGTTTGACCAAGATGAAGCAGTGGGAGGAAAGTTATGCTCAAAGAGAATACCTCTGAAGAGTAGGGAGCCTTGAGACTTTAAGAACCTATTTATCATCATGAGTTAGTAGACATATATTCTTCTTTCACCTCGTATACATAGTAGGATATCCAATCCTCTCAAAAGGTACTCAGATATGCCTAACAGAGGAGGTAGAGAAAGTCATTTCTCATGAAGATGAGGAGTATAGAGATGATCCCATAATCTACAACGAGATGATGTGAGACATCGACTCTATGAAAGGGATGTGAAATAGCTTTCCTAAAAAGAGATCTTTTGAAGATTTCTACATGGAGTAGCCCATGAATTTCACTTTTGGTGATAGGAGATCACAAAGTTTATAAAAATCTTGGAGTTGAAACATTCATATGACCAAATTATTTGATCAGAAAGGAGGAATTATGTATTTTTCAAAAGGGTCAGTAAGAGTGTCCAAAACTGACGTCGGTTAAAATATAATTGAATATAGATTTTTTCATGAAAGACAAAAGGCGAGCGTCCTAAAGATCTATAAAGATAGATACAATTGGATGCTTGTATTTTCACAGATAAAAGTACAGAGACTGGATGCTGAAAGGATTCAGCATAAAAATCTCGGAGAGGGGTCTATTACTCTCTTGGGCATAATCATAATGTCACAAGTAGATATCAATTGTATCCAGACTGAGAGTGCCGGATTGCTGTAAAAATATCCTTAAGCTCTTAAGAAGAACTAAGGATATGCTCTTATTTTGGAGAAGGATCAAAGCTAGGAGTGGGAGGATACACCATTTCAGATTTTATGTCAGACATTGATGGTAGAATATCTACGTCATAGGGTGTGTTCCTATGTCGATATTTTAGAAATATTTCAAATAATCGATCAATGCAAGCTGAGTACACTGTAGATATGTAGGATACATCTGATTCTAATGTTAATTGCAGAATTAATTATCATACCATCAAACATCGTGACACTATACTGCAAAGATAATGGCACCATAGCCCTTGCTAAGGAGCCTAGGTCTCACCAGATATCCAAGCATATAGAATAGCAGAACATGCGACTACCTCAAGTAGAAATACATAGAGGTGCAGAGAGCAAACTTCACACGTGATGTGGATGACCCACTGGTAAGTCACAAAGCTAGCCTAAGACTACCTCAAGTAGAAATACATAGAGGTGCAGAGAGCAAACTTCACATGTGATGTGGATGACCCACTGGTAAGTCACTAAGCAAGCCTAAGACTAAAAGCTTGTCTTATGAAGATAGGGCTTGGTATATGGCAGATTGACTTTAGTGCAAGTGGGAGATTGTTGGATGTATATCCTAGAAGCCAATTTTGACTGATATATTTCATATCTCTAGGACATGATTTTATACTTATTGGATAGTTATATTACCATTCATGTTTATGTGTCCATGAATCATCCAAGGGATTAACAAGCTAATGACACATATTCTTAAAGAGTTGATAATTTGAGACATGTGTCATTGATAGTTAATTCTTAAATTGCTCCTGGTCATAGGATCATCATGAGAATGATGATTGATCCGGATAGACCAGTATACGGATCGCTTCCTTCGAACAGATAGGTCTCGAGTCTGTAGTGTAGAGACACTAGAGTAAGAGTGTAGGTGGTTGTTAGAGAATAACTAGCACTGATCGTGACCAACACGAGAAATCACATAGATGTCTGCTCACTCGTTAGTGACTTTCTCGATACTGTAGTTGTATGACTAATCCTTTGACCTGAGATGGCACTACTGTTCACAGTGTGGCTGTTGGAGTTTGACTGACATATCAACATGGGTCTCAATGAGCTCTTGTAGTGGATGTTGGTGACAGTTGGTCCACTGTAGGAGTGGGGTGTACATCAAGATAGAATCTATCGACCCTAGCAGAAGAGAGTAGTCCTATGAGATTTAAGAGGCTAAGTCTTTAAGTCTATGGTCATAGCAGTGTGATTGATGGAAAAGAGTTTTCATAGAATCACATATGGACTTAAGCTGATTGAATCTATCATATGATCGATGTTGAGATTTGATGATTATCCATGACTTGCCATCTAGTTGGAATTCACGATAGAGGGACTGTATCATATGCTAACTGTACCTAGAGATTCATCATTTTTTATTCTGCTGGGTTGCCACTACATACTGCTAGGTGTCATTGGTGGATTGTGAAATTCATGAAGATCATCTTGATGATCAATGATCCTTGGTGGGCAGAGTTGGAATTGTTTCAACTCATTGAAAAGAGTTTCAATGATATTATGATAGAGATCATAATATATCTCACTACTAGACAGAATATAACCTATAGGGTCACACACAAAAGAGATTTTTGACTAGTCAGATGGTTGAATTACGATTATGAATCGTAATAGGATTTGATTATCAATTGATTGATAATTGATCCAATGCAAATGTTGCATTATGTAACTTACTAAAAAGTTAGTGAGTTATAGGAGGATTAATTAGCAATAGGATTGCTAATTGGCTCAATTTGATTGAGCAATGGGGCTTGCATCAAGTCCAATTTGATTGGATTTAATTTGACTCATTATAGGTTTGATTTGATCAACCCCAATTGGGTTATAGGATAACCCCAAAAGGATCGGATGATTAGCCCCAGTTGAATTAGGATTTGGGTTTGATCCAAATCCTAATTAGACTAGGATGTATGTATTTCTAATTGGATTAGAAATCCTCATTTCTTGGGTACACCAAATCCTAATTGGATTAGGATTAAAAATTAAGTTTGACTCAAGTACCAAGAAAGAATCCAATAGGACTAGAACTTCTCCTCCAATTAGGAGACATCTAATCTAAATTAATTGGGCTTCAAATTAGATTTAGATTTCTATTTATTTGAGTCTAATCTGATTCTAATTTGATTAGGATTCATTGAGGTTTAAATTGGTTTAAACCAGCCTCTTAAAGGAAGAGTCCTAATTGGATTAAACTCTTCTTAAACAAGCCCCACGCCACTTGATTCCATGCGCCACAAAATCCAACTTGTTTGATGCCACTTTTTTCTCCTTATTTAGCGTGTAAGAAAGAAGTTTTATTCCCCCTAATTCCCGTGTAAAAGCTGGGCATAACGCATGGTGTATGGGCGGCATCCAAGTTAGGTAGAGTCCTAGGACTTGTGGACTCTATCTCTTACTAAACTAGTATTCATCTATAGCCTATTTAAACACCAGCACTTGGGATGTTTAAGAGAGAGATTTTCATCAGATTATGACGCCCAAAAATCAGAGGTTATGCATGGAGAAAAACCAAGAGGAGAAGAGAGGTCGGCGTGCATGGGTATGGCGCAAGGTGAGGTTGTTTGGATCTCTTCTTTCTTGCAACAACCAAGGGTTGGTTGTTAGGACATCTTATCTCCTCCCTCTTGTCCATGTTTAGATATAGATGTCTCCTCTTTCTTTTATCCAAAAGTTGGATAAAATTTCTACATCTTTATTGTAGAGATTTGGTGCATGAATTTTAGGAAGAAAAAAGAAGAAAGAGTTCTTCTCATGATCTCTAGCGTAGAGATCAAGATCCTCCTCCATCTTTTTGTTCTCCAAGAGTGTTTAGAGAGAAAATAAGATTTTCAACCGTCAAGATGTGATTTCTGCAAGAGAACTAGCACCCCGATGAGATCAAAAGATTTCTGATCAGATCAGAATCTCGTGTGGATACCCGTAGAGGCCGGACGCTTGTGTGGCTACAAGGGACCTTCGGAAGACATCCATGATCATCCATTCGTATTGAAGATTGATCCATATCCAGATATATTTTATATTTATTTTTTTCTATTTAATTTTTGTATCTAAATCTTATCTCACATATGATGATCCTGTTTATGGTTTGAAAATTTAATCTTATGCATGCTTAGATTAAATTAGATTTAATCTGAAAAATTTTAAATTCTACTGTGTACTAGTTTTATAAAATCATACGTGCATGAAACTATATAAATCCAACACCAAGACCACTCGATCTCAATCCGATATCTCCAAACATAAAATGTACACTATACCATATGCACTATCCTCCCCCAAATGTCCTTACTATGTCCTATCCTATTGAATCAACATGTTATACACAAGCCTCAAAAAGTCCAAAGTAGAGACGTGCCATGAATCTTGAATTTACATTTCTTCAAAATCAGCAAACTTGGACTCTGATCCCAATTCAGCCAAATATGAATATTGTCAGTTGCAAGTGGGTGTTTTGAATTAAACAATTTGGATGGATCCATTAACAAATATAAGCTCACTTAGTTGCCAAAGACTTTCACCAACAATCCATAGTTGATTTTATTGAGACATTCAATCTTATGGTTAGACATACTACAATCAAAACTATTCTTACAACAGCTATAACTCACAACTGGCTACTCTATCAACTTGATGTTGAGTGTGCTTTTTTATATGATGATCTTCAAGAAACGATATTTATGTCTCAACATTCTGGCTACATTGATCCATTAAAACCTACTCATATCTGTCTGATGTGTAAATTAATTTACGAACTCCATCAAGCTCCTCATACTTGGTATGAGAAGTTCAGCTCAAAACTTATGGAGTTGGAGTTCATTATTTCACAATCTGATCCTTTACTATTTATATATCATTATGAAAATATTACATTATATCTTCTTTTTTATGTTGATGATATTATTCTCATTGGCAATAATAATATGGCTCTCCGTAAGCTTATTATGAAACTTGCTGATTCATTTAAGATGAAGAATATGGGCTTACTATCATACTTTCTTGGCATCCAAGTGGATTGAACAAATAAGAAAATTTTCTTACATCAATCTAAATACATTTTAGACTAGTTACAACATCAACATGCGTGGATGCAAACCATATTCAAGTCCTTACTCTACCAAAAAGCTGAATCAAATGGATAGCCCTCCTCTTAATGATTTTTCATTTTATTGGAGTATTATTGGAGCCCTTCAATATGTGACCTTGACATAGCCCAATACAAACTTTCTTAGTCAATCAAGTTTGTCAATTTTTATAAAATTCAACGGAGGCCCTATGGTAGTAGTCAAATGCATACTTCAATTTCTCAAAGGTACCATCACTTTTGGACTTTATCCACGATTGGACCCATTAAATTTGGTTCCATACTCAGATGCAGATTAGGCCGATAGTCCCATTGATAGATGCTCCATAAGTAGTTTTTGTATTTTTCTCGAACCTAATCCCATTTTTTGAGTGCTAAAAAGCAAACAATAGTCGCTCGATTATTTACTGAAGTGGAGTATCGATGTCTTGCCCAAACTGCTATTGAACTACAATGGTTATGCTCTTTATTATGTGAATTGCATATTCCTTTCCATTTAGTTCCTTTAATTTGATGTGATAATATTTTTCCCATCTCTCTTACCTTCAATCAAATATTCCATATAAGAACCAAATATATCGAGATCGACTATCACCATGTTCGAGAATTGATAGATCATAAGCTTTTGGATATCAAATTTATTTCTTTTGCAGATCAAGTCACTGATGTCTTCATCCAAGGTCTTCACTCCAACTATGTTCGATATTTGCAATCAAAGCTTCACACTCAATCGAATGCTTAACTTGAGAAAAAAATAACATACCATAAATTATCTAAATTCAAAATTTAATTTTTTAAATTTTGAATTGAAATTGTTGTTGTAATCCATTTCTTATTTTTCTCCTACTTTTTCTCCATTCAAATTTTGAATTTGAATTATTGCTGAAATTTTTGTCAAAATATTTTTCTAATTTTCACATGTAAATTCAAATTTAAATTTTAAATTTCAATTATTGTTGAAATATTTTTCTTATTTTTACATGGACATGCTATATATATTCAATACATACTCAAAGAAATCCTAAGAAATCAAACAGGTTTTTTAGCCAATTTATTATGTTTCTTTCAAGGTCCTACTTAAGAAGCAATAGCTCATCCTATGTTGCTTGTAGTGGATCTCTAATATGAAAATGAAGACAAAATAGTTAGTCTCCTAATCTTACAAAAGAAATAAAGAATACTAAACATCAAAAATAATTATACATCTTGTTTCAGGCCCTTCAAAATCTCTTCATAGTGGGCTCATTTCCTGAACTAAGATTTCTCTCAATTCAGGATTCTAGGAAGCCGACCATCAGTATTTGGTTTAACATATCCATTCTCTCAAAAGTCAAACATGAAAAAAAAGTAATCAATTATTAGATAACATAATCAATAATTACTTATATAAATTTAAAATAATAAACCTCAGGCAATAAGTAGATAAATAAATAACTTAATATCTCTCTTATCATCAAAATTGTAATGCAACCATTAATATAACTAGTGCTTTTCTTCGCATCTCTCTCCCTTCTCTTTACCTTTCTAGTAGCCCCCAGAATGAATTACATCAGATGCTCATGAACTACTCTGGCTCATGCATACCATCCAACCTTCCCTATGAGGTCCATAGAGGAGATCCATGGTGCAATGCTAAGATTCAATAAAGGAAAGAAAATCGTATGTAGAAGGTATGCAATAAATAACTATATTGTGGATCAGATGGCATTGGAAAATGAATCAGATAATAATACCTTAATCCTATCTTCCAATGCATCCCTTCTAACTATCAACTCCAAAAAATATATGGTCCCAATCACATGAGAGTGACATCCTCAGTACGGAAGATCAATGTCTACCCTCCCAAGTAGAAGCCCCTCCTGCTCTCATCCTAGCAATGGAGGAGTTGGTCTACAACTATCCGCTCCTATGAGATCAATAGGATGTTGAGTATATAATGAAAGAGCGTCAGCCCTATCAATGCCTCATGGGCATTCATTAACTACTCCTGGATGCCCCTAATGAACTCGACATATCGCTTCAGATAGCGACAACAATTGATCAACTGGGGAAGAGCTCTCTTTTGATTTCTTGAGACTCTAGAGCTCTTCTC
Source organism: Elaeis guineensis (assembly GCF_000442705.2). Classification (NCBI taxonomy): domain Eukaryota; kingdom Viridiplantae; phylum Streptophyta; class Magnoliopsida; order Arecales; family Arecaceae; genus Elaeis; species Elaeis guineensis. Next base: position 110,715,921 of record NC_025997.2, on the reverse strand, counting down.
TCGCCTCCTCAAGGATTTTGCATGAGCCATCTATCAGAAACAATGGAGGTTAGTTATAAGTTACTTACATCTTACTATAGAAGAACATAAACAAATAAGTTAATGAATTAAGCATCTTACTACAAGAGAGAGGATACTTCATTTTACACTTACTATGGCTCCTAATAACGATATATGATCTTAGTGTCCTATCTTCACATAAGCTTACTAACTAAAATTTACATATAATGCAAGGTCTAAACATGGCACTATCATTGTTACATACATGCATGCATATAAACATACATATATATTACGATTGAAAACAAACATATATATTATGATTGGATCCATGCCTATATAGATATACAGACTAATCAATGTGCACATATGCAAATGCCTATATATGTGCATAGACACCCTCATTGATGTTCAATAGTTGCTGCAAATATAGATATATAAAAAGACATGATCATTAGTTCAAATAAGATGTGAAGCAAAACTTCATCTCATATGATAAATATCAAACTTAATCATGCTATGCTAACATATCCGATTTAGAAGTAATACAGCTAGAAAGGTACATTTTAAGAATTTCTCAGAATCCCATTTGACTTTGAATTTCACTGGGATATCCTTCCAACCAAAGAAAAAAAATTCATCATGCATTTTTAAATTATTAAGATAATCAATCAAGATGATAAATTTCCAAAAATTAAAGGCATCATCCTAGTTATCTCCCTATGTAATAATTGCATGCAGTAATTACAACATAACGGCATCAAATTTCTGAAAATGTAAATGTAACATCCGGCCCATTGGGCCTTAAACCCAGTCCCAAAAAAAAAATGAAGAAGACTCCCGCAGGAAGTCTTCTTCTCCCGACCGGCTCCTAATCGGAGTCGGAAACCTCATCGGAGAGGAGGCAAACTCCTCTCCTCCGGTTCTATTTAAAGGGGAGACCCTTCTCCCTTCTTCCTACCAAAGAATCCTAGAGCGAAACGGCGAAGATCGCCGGAAATCGCTCGCAGAAATCGTCACTGTGCCCGCCGAAATTCCTCATCAGAGAGGTCGCCGGAGCTCGAGGTAAGCATGTGGTTCTCTTCCTCTTTTCTCTCCCTTCCTTCCCGTACCGATGTGCACGCTCGTCGATGATCGGAGTCGCCGAATTTTGTCGTGGGAGAGATTTTGATTTTTTTTTATTTTCGGATGCCGGTGGTCGTTGCCGGCCACCGATTTGGGACCCTTGGGATGGCGGTGCGCTCTCCTCCAGCTACCAGCCATTTCTGTGTCGATCGATCGCCGGTCGGCCAACTATATGAGGGGACCATTCGGTCCCCTGTTTCATTTTTTTTCACCCAGGGGAGGCCACGGGAAGAAGTAGAAGAAGGAAGAAAAATAAAAGGAAAAAGGAAAAAGAAAAGAAGAAAAAAAGAAAAAGGAAAAAAAAAAGAAAAAAGAAAAGAAAAGAAAAATAATAAATAAATAAATAATAAAATAAAAATGAGAGAGAGTTTCTCTCTCTTCTTTCAGTCTGAACCCTTACTTTCTCTCTCTAAAATTGGACTCTCTCTCTACTTTCTCTCTTTAGAATTTTCTCTCTCTAGATTGTTTCTCTCTCTTGATGGATTTCTCTCTCCAAAGTTATCCTTCTAAGATTAGCATAGTGAAAGGCTTCATTTTGATGATTTTGATCGAGTTTAGGGAAGAGTCTGATTCTAAGTGAGGTTTTGATTTGGAATTTGTTTAGATTTAATTTTGAATTAAAATTAATATAAAAATATAATTTTGGATAATAGGCACTGAAGAATCTCCTAGAAGTTAGTCGATCTATTCATCCAGTGCTCTGTGAAAGGTAAGTAATGAACCATCTTCTCGAGATATTTCATATTTATTCTGAAAATAAATAATTATTCTCTGAAATTATGCATGATTTATGAAATTATGTTTTGAAAGAAAAGTACTTTTGAAATATTATGGTACGTCGATTATGCACATGTTCAGTGAAAAATTATGATATATTATGATACAAAAGTGTTTTGATACAGATCGGATTTATGCTCTCAGCCTAACTATGTTTCAGTGGGCCCCGCCAATGGGGATTATACGTTGGTACTCAGTGGACCCTATCAGTGGGGGTTGTGCGCTGGTGTTTGTGGACCCTACCAGTGGGGGTTGTGCGCTGGTGTTTGTGGACTCTGCCAGTGGGGGTTGTGCGCTGGTATTCAGTGGACCCCGCCAATAGGGGTTAAACGTTGGTCATAGTCGAGGCTGTTGAGTTACGAGTGTTTTAAATCGAATCGGATTTATTATTATATTATATGTGAATATTTGAAAAGATTGGATTTGTATAAAATCAGTATGAAATATACTTTTATGTTTATTTACAGCATTGTTCTTGAAAATTATATAATATCTGAAATATCTAGTTGAGATAATTGTTACTTACTGGGCTGTCTAGTTTATTACCTTTTTTCCTATTTTTCAGATTCAGATAATTAATTACGAGCGTGGGAAGATATATTGGGACAGAGCTTTTAGAGGCGAGATTTAGCATTGTCAACTTCATTGAACTTAGATCTATTATTTTATTTTTAGTAAAATTTTATTGGATGTAAGATATTTGATTTAATTACTTGAATTAAAGTTGAATAATAATTATTTGAATTTATTCCGCTGTGATGCATTGATATCGTGATGAGATGCCTTGCATGCTTATGGAGAGAATTCTTCATAAATATGCGGCGGTTGCTGCGACCTCCTGCTCGCGATCTCGGACCGGAGGCGTGACAATAAATATTCTGTTCCTTTGATTCTATCTATATAATTGTTGGACATAATAGTTGTACAGCAAATATGTTGCTTTGATCCAAAATTCATAAATTTAAAAACTTTTAAAGACAGTCTATCAATGCACACCACCAATAAGTTTTGCTTAAATCCACTATATTTTTATAATTGGCTCAATTTCAAATCCAAAAGGGATTGGTCTCGGCACTTTTAAACCCAACCCAGCACAACTTATATAATATATAATATTCTAATATTATATTATATGGTATTATTTTTAAAATTTAAAGTGAAAAAGAAGGAAAGAAAGGAGGATGGAGAAGCGCTAAATCGCTCTCCCTCGCCAGGTTCAGACTTGATGGTTTGGTTTTCATACTCCATCTTGGCCCGACTTGAACCTAACTCGACCGGATCGATACTCAAGGCTCATCCAAATCCCACTCAGTTCTTGAGCGTAGGAACAAAATTAACCAACCTCGTAGAGGTACACATTTGGCTTGGTTGGCTTTGATTCTGATTAGTATGGTTTGTGATGGGATGAGTTATCATCTATGCTTTCCAAACAATTCCTGGTTTCAAGAAATAGGTGAACTCCTCCGAGGGGGCCGAGACTCGGTTCCGAGTCATATCCCTTTTGGAGTCTATTTACCAAGGTTATGATCACCAAGAGAATCTGAGACTTGTCCAAATTGGAATGCCTGAAGCAATACATATTGCATGCATGAGCGAGAAGCTCAAAGCATTAATAGATGAAAAACCGATAAAGTTTGGTTATATTCAATATGGAAGGCATTACTTGAAGGGTCCGGAGAGTCCAGCAAGGCATTTAAGTTAAATGGTGAGAAGCAAATAAGGAAGCTAGTCGTAATGGAGGATATTCTCTATTTTAAAGCAAAGAATGAAGACGCATGACTAATGATGCATGCACAAGAGAAATGTATAACAACTATTGCTAGTATTTCTTATCCATATATTTGCATCTAGAAGTAAAATTATATTATAGGTAGGCGAAAATATAAGTTGTACATGGTTCCCATTGGGAACTTACTAAAACAATTGCCTCTCCTCTTCCGTGATTAATATGTTTACCTAGACACCAACTTATCACATGCAACAAATTCTGTAAAGAATTCAATAACTTATAAGCATGCTTGGGATATCTTAAAATTTTAGATGGTAATGTTGAAATCAAGACATTAGACTATTAACAAATGCAATTAAGTTGTTATTCATTTTTATATTATAAAAAGCATCTACAATTTATGCGCAACCAACCAATCCCACAAAATACCAAACCATGGAGCAATGAAAGAAGTCCACTGAGACATACTCAAGCAAGCAAACGTTGCACAATCATCTAATCTAGAATGATGGAAACTTTAATCATGAGTAAAACCTTTGGATGAACGAGATGAATACCTTTAGATAAAGGCAACTCTTTCCCATCCTTCACTCTAAATTCTTGAAGCATTACATCCACGCCAACGGCGGGTGGGATTTGGGGAAGAGATGAGAAGAAGGGCCAGCAGTGGTAGGATTTGGAGAAGAGAGGAGAACACAGACCGGCAGATGGGGGTTGGGGATGAGAATAGAGGGTCGGCGGCTGATGGAGGGGTTTGGGAGGAGAGGAAGAGGGCCGACGGCCCTAAACAAAGAGAGAGAGGAGAGGAGAGGGGATTGTGGGGTGGGGCGGCGATGAGTGGGAGTTTTCCTCTAAACGAAGATAGAGAGAGGATAGCAGAGCAGATTGGGGGGATGACAGATTGGGGTTTTCATCTAAATGGAGAGAGAGAGGAGATAAGAGGAGATTCACCACAATCAAAAAGGCCTACAGTAGCAATCAAAACAATCATAAAAAATATAGAAAATTATTAGTAAAATCTATATCAACGGTTGGTAAACCGTAGCAACAGATAGTGTCACTATAAACTATTACCATGGTTTTGATAAGCGTTGGTATAAGCAAATCTATGCTAAACAGAGACAGAGAGGAAAATAGAAAGGATTGGGGGGCCGGCTAGTGGGGGTTCTCCTGTAAATAGAGAGAGAGAGAGAGGAGAGGGGATTAGGGGGTGCGTGGGTGAGGTTCTCCTCCAAACCAAGAGAGAAAAGAGAGGAGAGGGGATTGTGGGGGTGATGGCTCGGGGTTGAGGAGGAAGACCTTTTTGATGGAAGAAAGGAGAAGGTTTTGATATAAGAAAGATGAAGGAAAAGAAGAGAGAAGAAGGATGGGAGGCTGCCGTTTGAAATGATAGCCTTTTATGTACATGTGGAAGACAGTCCCATCTCCATCAATATAGGATTTTTTTTTCAAAGGTCACATTAACTAAACGACCGTGGGAGCCCCTCCGTTTGTTAAAATTATCCACATCAAGATCTTTGCCGATCGAAGGGTTGGGGAGTTGACTGGATTTGGACACATATTCGGTTGATCTAAGTCCAGTCTCTTTCTCTCTCTATATATATACACACACATACATATAGGATGGTTTGATTATAATCAGATTTTTTTAAATTTAAATTAAAATCAAATCAATTTTTTTGATTTCTAAATTTTTAAATTGAAATCGAATCGAATCTAAAAAAGATCCCAACCAAACTGAATCAAAATTAGTGATTTGGACTAATTTTGCTATTTTATCAATTTGATTGCACACCATATAATATATATTATTTTTATATAAAATTTACATCATATTTTTAAATATTTTATAATTATTTTTTTTTACATTTTTTTTGTGAGGGCATTTTACTTGTACAATTGAAAAGATGGAAATTAGCCTCTTATAATATCAGATAGAATACTTTATTTTAGAAATTATGCACATAGCGGGAGGGGTGTACATGGGTCCGGTTAGACTAGATCATGAGTGACCTCGGTCCGATCCGATTTCTTGATCGGATCTTGGTATTGAACCCCGATCCAGCCCAATAGAAGGTCGGGTCGGATCCATTGCTAAATTTCTGGACCCATCGGGTCATTTGGGTCGGGTTGGGTCCATGGCTAACCCGACCCCAATCCATGAAAATGCTGGTCTAATTTAGGTCGGGTCGGGTCTGGAAACTCAACACGATAAAACTCCAGGATTTTTAAATTTCTCATCTGACTCTAACTGCCTAATTCAATTAGACTAAGCAGTTAATATACTCAAATAAAAAATGAAAATTTTATACTTCAATTTTGTGGATGGTATCATCCAACCTTCATCCCTTGATCTCAGTTGAATCATTCGATCAATGGTTCCATGAAATTGTGTGCAGTGATTCCATCGACAAATCGAGGAGACCAAAAAAAAAAAGAAAAGGCTTATAAATAGAATCATGGCGAGCTAGACGACTAAATAATTTAAGAATAATAAAAAAAAAACTTATCTCATCCTGGACACCGAAGCCGACGATGCTAGGTGCTATGAAGGGGATTTTCAGTGCCAGAACGTCATGGAATCTTCGCAGTCATCATCGTCCTCATCAAAGTTGAGGGTGGAGCTAAGGGGGTTGTACCGAAATCCACCACCATGGCGGCAGGGCCTAGCGATCTGGGATACGAGGATACGGTGCCTCTTTCAGAGCTCCGACTGCTCCATCACCTTCGACTGGAGCTACGTGAATGATGAAGATAAGATTTATTATCTAGGGTTTCGAAGAAGGGAATACCTCTAGATAAAGCACTGAGCATGCCAATGTCACAGCCTCGCTGGATGCCAAAGTCGTTAGTCGTCGAAGAGAATGAGTCCCTGGCCACCACCAAATCTAAGATTTTGTAGGGGAGAAGGAGAAGGGAGATTGATTAGGAAGGAGTAGGGATGACCAAATGAGGGAGACAGCCAGAGAGGGATTTCAATTTGGGATTGGTAATTGGGAGAGTCGGTCAAGACTCAAGAGAAGAAAACCAGTGATGGACTGATGGCCAATGGATTTGGGCCATTTGGGTGACAAGTTGGACTCAGGCTTGAGAGCCTGGGTATGCCCATTCGAGTCTTGTGCTGGATTCGGATCGGGTTATTGAGTACAAGATCCAAATTGACCCAAAAAATTAAATGGGTCGGGTCGAGTCTGAAACCAGTAAATCTAGACCCGACCCGAAATATAAAATGGATCTAATTTTAGAATCCAATCCGACCCTGCGGGTCCTTTAAAATGGTTCAGGTCAGATCTTAATGGGTCGGTTCGGGTCGGGTCATTGGTCAACCCAACCCATTTACAGCCTTACATGGTGAATGCCCCGCTCTAGTTATAAAACTTACAAAAGCCAAAAAATAGGTTTGCGGAGAAGATTTCTGTCCATAGCGAAATTATTTGTGCACTGCCCATAGTATAGAAAATCTGATATGGAGCGCACCGCTTCGTCCTATTGGACCACGTGATTATCATTTTTCAACGTGCATTTAATGTCCATTTAACGTCCACAGTTCTACTTTTTCATTTGAAATTTTGAATGATAAAAATATCATTTTTTTTTCGAAAAAATTATGACATTCTGTGTTAATATTATGACATCCTGTATTGAAATTATGACTTTCTACACAGGATGTCATAATTTTTTTATAGGTTGCCATAAAACGAGAAGGATATTTTCGTTATTAAAAAATTGATGGTGCCATAATTTTTTTACAAGATGTCGTGAAGAAGGAAAGATATTTTTATCATTGAAAAATTACTATCAATTATTCAACGATGAAAATGCTCTTTTCCCTTTATGACATCCTGTGAAAAAATTATGATATTTTATATAGAAAGTAAATTATGATATTTTATATAGAAAGTAATAATTTCAATACAAAATATTATAATATCAGGATATTCTATTTTTTTAAAAAATATTTTTATTATTTAAAATTTTAATTGATAAAATAAAATTTTAAATATTAAATATATATTAAAAAATAATAACTATGTGGTCCAGTGGAAACGCCTCAGATTCTCTGCAACGCTAATTTCTCTGTCCATAAAATTCCCACTCTTTACATTTCGCCCGGTTCTATTTTGTTGCTCGATTTTCTTCCGTGGAGAAAGTATAGTATATTCCCCCACCTGCACAGAGGTACAGCGAGAGAAGGGTGGTGGCGATGGCGGCGAGCGCGGCGGACGTGGAAGTGGTGGACTTCGAGCCGGACGACGACGATCTCATGGACGAAGACGGCGCCGCCGACGTCGAGGCCACCCCCGCCGCCCCTTCCCACCTCAAGCTCCGCTCCACCATCACCGGCGGTGATCTCTCTGCCGGCCCCAAGAAGACCAAGGGCCGCGGCTTCCGGGAGGAGGCTACCACCACCGCCGCGGAGCGCAACAACCGCTTCGCCTCCCGGGACTTCGAGTCGCTCGACTCCGACGGCGGCCCCGGCCCCCAACGATGTTAGTCCTCCTCTCCCCTCTCTGATTTCTTGGGTTTTCTAGGAGGAATGGTTCTAGGTTTGAAAATCTTGTTGCTATGTTTGTATGCTATTTTCCTCTTTGAATTTAGGCGCCTTTATGTTAGAATGATTAGGTTTTCTGGTTTCTACATGACCTTTTATTATAGATCTTGAGCTATGGTAACTGTACGACCTGAGTAAAGAGGAACTAACTGGGAGTATGCATTCCCTTGACCTTTGTTTCCCAGTTTTATGAGGGTAAGCTTGGACTGATCCTGGAACGTAAAAGTAGCTAACAAGTATTTATTTTTTAAGCCACTGGTACTTGGGTGAGGTTTCAGTATGATTTATTCAGGAATTGAAATGTTAAAGCTTGTTGTTTTGGTGCCTTGGAGCAACAAATAAGAAACAATTTAACTGTGCCCTCAAGAATTAATGCGAACTTATTTTAGTTGATAATGTTGGGGTGTGTTTTGCCGCAAAACATTGTTGTTTGTCATGCTCGGGTGTTTCTGAACGATGCCTAGACCTCAAGGAGATGTGAATAATGAAATTTGCCTTGAACATCTTCTTGTTGATGTTAGTTAGCTGTGGCCATTTTGGATTAGATTTCTTTATTGAGATACAGAGCTTAACCTTTTTCCCTCTCTCAGATATTGTAGTTTACTTTTGTTCCCGAATTATTTATTTTGTTAACTAGAAAGGGTGTCAGATATCAAGGGAGGGAGGTTACTTAAGAGGGTAGATGTGTGCACGCATGCACGCATACATATATATATATATACATATATATATATATATATATACATATACATATATATATATATACATATACATATATATATATATACATATACATATATATATATATACATATACATATATATACATATACATATATATATATATACATATACATATATATATATATACATATACATATATATATATATACATATATATATATATATATATACATATATATATATATATATATATATATATACACACACACACACATATACATATACGCATACATATATATACGTGCACACACACGCACGCACGCATACATATACTCACACATATACGCATACATATATATATATATACACATATACATATACATGTACGCATACGTATATATACATACACGCGCGTGCATTCATGCATACATATACCCATACATATATATATACATATACATATACATATACGCATACATATATATACACGTATACATACATAAATATGTAGTCAGATATCAAAGCAGGGAGGTTACTTAAGAGGGTAGCCTGGTTGTTGTGCTGACATGCACTAGAGAAAGTTTGGCTGTATGTGTATATGTGTGCGTATGCGTGCGTGCTTATGTGTGCATGTATTTTGCATTGAAGAAGTTGGATTCTTGGAGTCTTGTAAGTTATGCTATTCAGCAGATATTTGCTTTTTAACTGAACCTTGTTCTGTTTACATGAGTCTGTTCAGTAATTGAATTATTGGTAGATAATATCATGCATTGAGTGGGTAGATATTCATGATGGAGCAACAGTTTTGCAAGAGAATTTTTTGTTGGTGTCATAATTTGCTCTCAGAAGCCATGAAGGGGAATTTGAAAGCTGATTGCTTCTCTTCCTATTGTAACTTTTAGTGTTCTGCAAGTATTATGACTGAAGGTTCTGTAAAACCCCTCTTCCCACTTTTTTTTTGGGTTTTTACTTCTCCTTTTGTTTACTTCGTTACTATAGCTAATGTGAGCTGTCTGATCCTGCTAAGCTGGATTTTGGGCTGCCCTTCCACCATCCTAGTTTTCAAAACATATAGTCAATGGGAGCAAAGAAGTTCTTTATGAATTCTATTATGCTGACTGATGTGCTTGTGATGTGGAATCTCTTTCTGTCTGAAGCCAGTAAACATTCATGCCTGGTGCCTAAAAGAGGAGGCATCACATAGCTTCATAATATTGTGATGACAACGGCTTTTCTTTAGGGAGAATTTGGTGCATTTGCCAGTGACTGCTGAGTTAATACTACTATGGAAATTTTATATATGTTTGTTAAATAGTTGCCATAAGAAGGCAAAAAATGATACAAGATTAAATGACCTAATTTTTTATTTATTCTTTTCAACTATAGTAAGTGGACGGAAGATGGATGATTGGCATATTAGAGTTCCATTTGGCATGGTGATAACGATTTTAGGAAACGATGAGTGATTGACATTTTAGAGGAAAGATCAAACATTGTGTTGTGAGGTATTGATTGCTTTAAGTGTTAAAATCATGGAATGCCGTATCGGATCGAACCGTCTAGTACACCCTATACTGTACCATACCATATGGGTCTCTTATCGGTATGGATCTCATACCATACCCATACTTGGTATGTCATCTCGTACATACTGAACCCCATATTAACACTATCATAGGATGGTACTGGTACGAGGTGGTGCGGACACCAGTTCGCAAGCCACCATCTGGCTTGACTAAGCCAGGCCTAACTACATCAAAAGAGTTCTCATACTTTAATAAGTTGTTTAATAAGTTGTTATTTTTAGTAGGTTAGCAGCACTATTTTAGATTGCCATATGTGCTACTTGGATGCCATCTTTGCACTGCGTCACCATCCGAGTTGGAACTTTGATGGATCCCTAATGCCGCTTAAAGGAGAGTCCCAATTCCGTAGCCTGTGCCATGAAGAAGACCAAAAGAAGGAGGAACTGTGTTGGCGCCATTTAAATCAAAGAACTACATCCAAGTCAAAATTCCAGGTCTATCAACGAAGATGGTGCAGATCAGCAACTTGAAGCCGACATATGGATTTAAAGAATTTTTTATTTATTTTTGAAATTATTTTATGTTATTTTAGTTTATCATGTTTCTTTTAGATAAGTCCTTAGATTTGAAGTCAAAAGTTTGTTATCTTATCTAGGTTTGAAATTTGTTATTTTATTTAGGTTTGAAATTTGTTATCTTATCCAGGTTTAAAATTAAACTGTTGGATAAGATTTATTCAGTCTACAATGTAGATCTGATACATTGAATGTTGAGCTTATGCCATAATCAGATGGTAAATCTATAATGTAGGCATTCGATCCTAGTTTCTTCAAGATCTTAAAAGGTCCAGCTCCACGTGCATGGAGTTTCTTAATGGTTCTTGGTGGAAATCGCTCTGGCCTTACTCGAATCATAACAGTCTCCCTTAATAAAGTTATAAGATCTACGGTGTGAATCTGCAAGCTGTTTATACATTTGATTGCTGACATTAATTTTGTTTTTAATATGTTCATGCCTATCCTTAAGATGCTGTACAAATGATTCTGCATCTTCTGATGACCTAGCATGCCATGGTCATGGGATTAAGTCCACTGGTTTATGGGGACGATAACCATATACAACTTCAAATGGCGTCTTACCAACGAACCTATTGACAGAATCATTGTAAGGAAACTCAGCTCGGGATAAGATTAAATCCTAAGTATTGACATATTTTCCTATTAGACTCCTAAGAAGGTTGCCTAAACTCCTATTAATGACTTCAGTCTGACCATCAGTTTGTGGATGATATGCAGATGAGAAATTGAGTTTCGTTCTTAGTAAATGCCATAAAGTTTTCTAAAAATAACTCAAGAATCTGACATCACGGTCTAAAACAATGGACTTAGGTAGACCATGCAATCTCACAACCTCATCAAAGTATAAGCGAGCTACTCTGGATGCATCTGAAGCTTTAGGACATGGTAAAAAGTGGGCCATTTTCAAAAGCCTAGATAAGATAACAAACTTTTGACTTCAAATCTAGGGACTTATCTAAAAGAAATATGATAAACTAAAATAACATCAAATAATTTCGAAAATAAAAAAATTCTTCAAATCTACATGTCGGCTTCAGGTTGCTGATCTGCGCCATCTTCGTTAATAGATCTGGAATTTGGACTTGGATGCGGTTCCTTGATTTGGGTGGTGCCAACACAGTTCCTTTTGGTCTTTTTCATGGCGCAGGCTAGGGAATTGGGACTCTCCTTTGGGCGGCATCAGGGGTCCATCAAGGCTCCAACTCGGATGGTGACGCAGTGCAGAGATGGCATCCATGTAGCACATATGGCAGTCTGAAATAGTAGCTGCTAAATACTAAAAATAATAACTTATTAAAGTATGAGAATTTTTATTGATGTAGTTAGGCCTGGTTTAGTCAAGCCAGATGGTGGCTTGCGAATTGGTGTTCGCACCAATTCTCCTGGGGTGGGAAAAACTCGACTTCGACGAGTATGGTCCATTGTGGCTTTGGAACTGTTCAAGCTGATCTGGATCAATCCATTGCAACTCTTCTCAGGTGATCCATGTATTCTCGGATTTAGATCGGCCTTGCCATCGGACTAAATATAGCTGATATCCACACCTTCTAGTTGACACAAGCTGCTCATCTAAAATTTTATCGATGCGATCATGTTTTCTTGGAATAGTGGGCGGTGGACACTAGGTATCGTTATTGGCTACTTGTATTTTATTAGATCTGATACATTGAATGTTGAGCTTATGCTATAATTAGATGGTAAATCTACAATATAGGAATTCGATCATAGTTTCTTCAAGATCTTAAAAGGTCCAGCTCCACATGCATGGAGTTTCTTGATAGTTCCTGATGGAAACCGCTTTAGTCTTACTCGAATCATAACAGTCTCCCTCAGTAAAGTTATAAGATCTACGATGTGAATTTGCAAGCTGCTTATACATTTGATTGCTGACATTAATTTTATTTTTAATGTGTTCATGCAGATCCTTAAGATGCTGTGCAAACGATTCTGCGTCTTCTAATGACCTAGCATGCCATGGTAATGGGATTAAGTCTACTAGTTTATGGGGATGATAACCATGTACAACTTCAAATGACGTCTTACCAATGGATCTATTGATAGAATCATTGTAAGCAAACTCGGCTTGGGATAAGATTAAATCCCAATTACTGACGTGTTCTCCTACTAGACTCCTAAGAAAGTTGCCTAAACTTCTATTAACGACTTCAGTTTGGCCATCAGCCTATGGGTGATATGCAGATGAGAAATTGAGTTTCGTTCCTAGCAAATGTCATAAAGTTTTTCGAAAATAACTCAAGAATCTGATGTCACAGTCTGAAACAATAGACTTAGGTAGACCATGCAATCTCACAACCTCATCAAAGTATAAGCGAGCTACTTTAGATGCATTTGAAGCTTTAGGACATGGTAAAAAGTGGGCCATTTTCGAAAATCTGTCTACTATAATACAAATAGAGTCATTCTTACGAATGGTTCAGGGCAAGCCTAGAGCAAAGTCGATGCTAACATCTTGCCACGGACGGTCGGGGACAGGCAATGGCGTGTATAGGCTTGTGTTTTGTTTAGGATGTTTTGCTATGGCATACGTACAACACTGGGCTATGATTCTCGCGATATCTCTCTTCAATCTGGGCCAGTAGAACTGATTTTCCACAGCTTCAATCATCTTATTCCGTCCTAAATGTCTAGTCAATCCTCTCGCATGTAATTCCCACACTAAATATTCTCTTACGGATGTCTGCGGGATACACAGTCTATTATTTTAAAACAAAAATCGATCCTGAAAAATATACTCACTTAGGTTTCTAGATGGTCCTTGTTATAGGGTAGCATAAATCTTTTTAAAGTCAGGGCAGTCAGAATAATTTTCCTTTAACTTCTCAAATCCAGGTTTGAAATTTATTATCTTATCTAGGTTTGAAATTAAACTGTTGGATAGGATTTATTCAGTTTATAAAAGCACACAAGGCTTTAGACTAAAAAAAGGATGGAATGAAAAAAAAATTAGAGCTATTGCTTTCTTCTCCAATCTAGAGATCCTCTTCCCCCTCTTGGTTTTTTTCTCTCTTCTTCTGAGTTTTTCTCTCAGTGCCTCAACTCATCCCTTCCTTGTGCCAAGATAAAAAAAAAAAAAACCACCACCTCTCCACATGCCATCTACTGATCCGAAGTAACGCTTGAAGGTGTTTTAATTTTGGATTCGCAAAGTTCTACCATGGATTGGGATCTCAACCGCCTGCAGCAACCTAACTTCTCTAAGGTCGAATTGAGCGATCATTGAGCTGAATCTTCATAGATCTATTGAGGAGATCGTTATTGTTGGTAAGTAAAATTCATCTTCTTGAATTTTTTTAGATCTGAATCTGAATTGTGAAGCTTAATCAAAAAGGGGATTTCTCAATCGCCTTCGATCTTAGATTCTTAAAATTAAAAGGACAGCTATACATGCTAGGAAGACCCACCTACTTTAATCAATGCTTTTCTTCCTTGAAAGTTTAAATCTTGTTAGATTTGCTACTGTTTATTATTTAATTACTGAAAAGGAAGAAGAAGTTAGTTGCTTCTTCATCTGCATACCCATCCCGCATTATGAGGTCTCATACCAAGACGACGAACTTTGGTTGAAATAATGTAAGATAAATTTTAGAAAAAATAGTGAAGTCATATGCTTATTAAATGTTATAATTTTTTATTTATTCTTTTCTGGTATACTTAATGTATAGAAGATGAGTGATTGAGATTTTAGAATCCCATTTTTCATAGTAGGAACAATGCTAGAAAAAAAAATGAGCGGTTGACATTTTAGAGGAAAGATAAAACATTGTGAAAACATCTTGTTGTGAGATATTGATCGCATGGAATGTTGAAATAATGTAAGATGTACTTTATTTATTACAGTTCTGAGAAAAAATAGTGAGGTGATACAGTGCTGTTGCAAAATATCACTGCCAAGTTTGATTACTGCATTTTGCTGTGGTCTAATCTGTTGACTATGCTTCTCCATGTGAGGAACTCTCTCTGATTCTCCCTTGAGGTGGCAAGTTTAAAATAAGGCCTTACTATATCAATTAAGTTTATCAGGTTTTAATGGACTAAATGAAAAGAATAAAGTAGTGCAAAGGCAAATGGACATTTTTTAAGACGTCACAATTTTTTGTTGATGTGCTTCAATCTGACGAAGTTTGTATTTTGTAATTTGTTTCTAAGCTTTGCTTAGAAAAAATATACAGAAGTTGCAGTTTCATTTCTTAACCAGCGATATGTTAGGTCTATATGTTCGCTTTGTTGCCCGGAAATTAACTTGTATGATCATGGGTTGTCCAGTTTCATGTTCCATATGATTAGTTACTTGACATTACAGACCTTGCATCATGAGCTTCATTCTTGCACTCTTGTCATGCAGTTGCATATCCAGAGAAGGAAAAAATAAAGCAAAACAGAAACTAATTGTCCAGAAAAGGAGCAGAGAAAGCAAAAGAGATACTAATTTGTATTGTCCTGTTCATCCTTTCCTGCTTTTTACATAGAATTCTATAATTTTCCCATAGCACTCCTGGCACTCTTATTCATTGAGGTCTATAATTGTAATTTACATTATCATATGAATGATTTCTCTTGTGCCATCCTTCTCTTAGTTTCACAACATGAGATTTCTATATGAGCTCATATTTTTTGTCTATGTTCCACTCATATCTGTGGATTTTACTAAATTTCGATATGGTATATCATTAGCTCATTCAAATATTTTAATAGCTTTTCTAATGGAAAGCATATCTTGTTCTTCATACATTAGGGTTGCGTATACTTTGTCCACTAACTGAGACATCAAAAGCATTAGTTTTTTTAACTTGTAATTCTTATGTTTGTCATTTTTGTTATGTAATTTGTACAGCCATTGAGGGATGGATTATACTGGTCACTGGAGTTCATGAGGAGGCTCAAGAAGATGATCTCCATAATGCTTTTCGGGAATTTGGGCAGGTCAAGAATTTGCATCTAAATCTAGACCGTCGTACTGGATTTGTCAAGGTAAATTAGCTACTTCCATTTTAATAGATTTAAAAGATCATAATGGTCTCATGTGGCAAGTTGGTGACATCTCCTTCCATTCTGAACTTGGCGACCCTTCTCAGTTCAGCAATTGGTTGTTGTATTATTGCAAAAATATTTTTATTTATTGCCCCAACAATTTGAGGTTATTTTCTGATTCATCATTCACAAATTATTCCTACTCAGGGCTATATTCTGTTTTGGGAAAAGCTTGTCATCCATATTAGCTTAGGACTATGCTCTCTGTTACCAAGAACTTTTTATATATTCTAGTACCCCTCTTATCTAGGGCCACCTCATACTATCTTGATTGGTTCACTAGTTTCTCAATTTGTGTGACCCCTACGTTCTCTCTATATATTTGGTTCTCTCTCTGTCCTTCATAGTTTTCCACTCATCCACCTTAAAATTCTCATTTCTGTAAGGTCAAGGACAACAATATTAATCATTGACGATGATGAATATTGACCCATTTGTCCTTAGCAATCATGTTTAAGCATAATCCATAGAATCATGTCTGTACCCATCGTAATAGAACAGAACTTCATTCAATAAGTCTTTCTGAAGGATGAGGATAGAAATATTCAATAAAGTCTCAGTTGTCATAACAGAGAGACTTTTCTTTGGAATTTGGTAGGGTGATGCAAAGATCATTGCCAGTTAATGAGGGGAAGGGGATGTTGGGTATTTAAATGCTTTTTTCCGCAAACAAATGCTTGGTTTTAAAAAGTGGCTGTGGTATGTGGGTGGTCAATAGTAGCATAGTGCATATGCAGCACGCAGCTCACATTTTATGGGTGCACATGCAGTAACTATTTTTTGACTGTTTATAAATAGTTATATTATCTTAAGGATAATAAAACAACAATAATGACAATATTTTTTTATGGATGGATAATAGCAAGATTAATAACAGTAATAATTAATAGTTAGTGCTTATTGCTTAGTCCATAATAGCCAATAGCAAAAATTGTAACATGGTCAACATTTTAGCACTATTAATACTTTTTTCAGCCTTTAGGCCCATCTGGAACCTATATCAAACGTAACCATCAGCTTGAACCTGCTTCACCTATATGGGTCCATATAAGAGTGGGCTGTGTATGTAGCTTCAGTACACTGAGTAGGCTCACATATAAATCTGTACAATGCTAAGTAGGCCATACTTGCGGCCGTGCAATACTAAATAGATCACCTTTTTGGTCCATATATGGTATGACCACATATGTACTGCATATAGGCAATGTGGTGTGGTAAAGGGCCCGTATATGTATATGCAGATGCTATGCTGCAGCATGTGCTGCATTTTAGAGCACCATGAATACTTTTAACACGTATCTATTTTTACCATGAAGTTATTTAAGCCACCCTTGAAGAACTATTTTTGAATTTTACTAATTTGTGTGAACTAGTCAAAGCAAAAACAATCAATTTGAAGAATCATCAAATTATCACTGATTGTTATGTGTGATGTAGATCATATTTCTTTAAAATCTTCATAATGCAGCCTTATTTTATCATTTTGTTGGATTTGCTCATATGTCCTGACCACTTGTTCAAATCAGACCCTACACACGTTATCAATCATGTTTTCAGTGCTGTTTTGTGTTTGATTAGTTACGGCATGAAGTTGCCTCAACTGACTAATGTGGATTCAGTAGTGGGTTGGACCACTCAAATAGTTGCCTTTCTGTCATGATTTAGGACAGAAAATTTAAAAGGAAAAAAATAAAAAAGAAGCTCACCATAGGCTTGGTTTGAAAATATCCATCTTGCATGTTAGCAAATAAACCTACAACCATGCTGTTTATTGTATATTGTGTAAGATACTACACTTCATGTAATGAAAATCAAGGTTTTCTATAATATCTCATCATTAGGTTCGAATATACACTCTGCCAATTTGGACCTTTATGTCTCAACCTAACTCTGTTTCAATTTTATGTCTTGCCAAGTTCTAATAACCATTATTTTATATTTGAATTTAACTGACTTTCCCCAAATATATCTTAAGAGTTTGATGACCTACCTACCATTAAAGAAATTAGTGGAGAGGACTACCATTCTATGTTAAACCAACATAGTTATGGGAAGTGCTTTACGAGGTTGACATTTAATCTAATTATAGTGTTGGGGCCATTTTTTTGTCTGAAGATGAAGAGGGGATTGCACTTTGGCTAGTACCGTCTCTTATTAATTGGCATCTGCAATGATTCAAATGTTATAGTGGAGTATACTGAGAATTTAATTTCAAACATTTTTAAGTTATCAAGATGGAAATGTTGGAAGCTTTGATTCAGTGTTTGCTGAACCGTCTTGAATCGGGCGGTTCAGGGCATATCGAGCTATACCAGTTGCAAACTGGAACAGTTCGGCCAGCCAAATCGGAACACTGGATGAGGGAGAGGGAAAGAGAGGAAGAGAGAGAGAGAGAAGGGGAGGGAAAGAGGGGAGGATGCCATCGGACGTTGGAGGGCCTCGGAGATCTTCGTGGCTCGGTGTCCCCCAATAGGACATTTAATCGAGAGAGAGGGGGAGCGATGGTACCGAAGGAAAGCACAGTCGGTGGAGAGGCCGCTGGATGTCATCGGGTGGCTGCCGTGGCCCTTGGATGGCGAAAAATGTGCGGATAGAGCCGCGATCGCGCAACAAGGCCGACCATCCCTGTTCATCATATTATTTTAAAAACGACGATGAATAATGAAGTGGGCAATGGATTTACAGGCTTCACTTAAGTGAAGCTGGCAAATTCATTATCGGTTTCACTATTTCAAGATTTTTTTAAAAAAATGAAGAAACGATAAAGCTGGCAATGGGTGTGCTTGTTTTACTTAAGTGAAGCTGACAAATCCATTGTTGGCTTCACTATGGTCGGGATTTTTTAAAAAACAATCCATCAAACAGGGGTGATCATCCCTATTTTATGTCTGTAGCACCGCAAGCCACCGCAGGCAGCGATTTCACCGTCTGACGGCCAGTCGGAGGTCCTCTGGCAACCTCTTCACTGGTTTTTCCTTCCTTCTTTTCTTTTTCTCCCCCCTATCTCTATCTCTCTCTCTCGATCGAGATTTAGCGGGGGAAGCGAAGGTCTTGGCGGCCCTCCAAGTGCACCCACAGCCTGTCTATGCCCATCTCCGGCGTCTTCTCCAGCCACCCTCTCCCTCCCTCCCCCTTTCTTCCTTCCCCTCCCTCGCCCTCCCCTCTTTTTCTCTTTCCCTCCTCTCCAGGTCACTTCTTCTCTTTTGCATCGGTTCGCACCGGTCCGGTCCGGTATGGTAAGGTATGGATCCGTACTGACTTGTACTACCGGCTGGCCGGCATGGATCCCGGTTCCAGTTCCGCGGACCTTGCTTTGATTTATTCAGGCTGATTTTGTACTGGAGATGGAATTTTGTATAAACTAGTATGCATGCTGTTTGAGATGCATGTATATGTAATATATATGTATACGAATGTTTGCATATGTATGTATGGCCTGTTTATTGTTGCTGCTGTTTTCTTGTTTTTGTTCCTTTAAAGATTAGTGAAATACCCACATGGAGATTGATATTGGAGACAGCATTTGCAGAAAACTTCTACTCTTCCTTGCTTCCATTTTCATTCATTCTGAAAGCAATAAATCTTTGCCACCAAAAGTTCTAAAGATTTTACACAATAATTTAGCAAGCAGAAGGGTTTCATCATAGATGTTGTTCAGTCTGGTTCATTTTTCTCCTTGGGTTTTTGAAAACAGAAACTGAAAACAGCAGCAGTGCCAAATGGCCTCATACTTTTCCAGAACTGCCCGTGCCTTTAATCATCTCGTAATGAATTTTCCAATGTCAACAAATTAGTTGTCCATCTATGGGCAAATATGACATACCTAAAGGCTGTAACTCATTCTTTTTAACATAGTAATGTCAGATATAGATATACACACATGAATATATATGTATATATTCATTTATTTATATTTTGGTGGCATTTCAGTTTTAATGTGACTAGTAATTTCTTGATCAATCTTAGAAAAATATGGAATCACTTTTTCTGTTAAATGTGTGTTCATTCATCTTGTGTGGATGTACACATAGTAAGTGATGGAGAGGCAATGACCATCGCTTATCTATTTGTGCTTTCTTTAGTGTTCTGGGGTTTAAAAATATAAAGGGGGAAGATCATTAGAATGTGGAGTTGATGGCCTCTGCCAATCCCTTGATGGCATGATGGTAATTATAAAGTAGGCATTGATGAAGGACACCTGCAAATAATGCCTTTTGCCCCTCCAAAGGGGAGGACAAAGTCATCAAGAAGTGACCTGATGAGAGATGAAGTTGTAGGATGTCTCAAGAGTTAGCAACTTTGTGAAAATCTTGAAAAGTGAAAATTATTTTGTGTTAATATTCCTACTCACAATGTGTATCCATGATATAGTTTTGTTACTTTGTAATCTTTTTAGCAGGTCTCATTGCTTTTTTTAGAGAATTTGGTTTAGGTTCAGAAGTGAGAGTTGGCATGAATCCAGGATCCTCTCATACTTAAGAAAAGTCTTATTGACTCAACATTTCAACATTTTGTGTTTTATTATATAGCTTGCACTGGTCTTTGGATCAAACACATGCTCAATTTCCATTCCTCAGCCTTAAAAAGTTCGTCTTGATTGGTCATTGCCATCTTTTATGGATTTAAAATCACTGTTTTAAAAAGTGTTTATGTGGTTGCATATGCATATGCAGCGCTCTAACTGCTGAGCATAGGGTCCAAGGTGTATGTAGATGGGCTGCAGGCCATGTCATGGGTGCCCAGTTGACTTGCATAAGCTGAAGACCTGGTTGTGTAGCTCTCTGCATCTATAATTTTTCTCATTTCTCTGTTTTTTTGTTTAGTTATTCCTAATGTTTCTATTCTTTTATCTTTTATTATGAATCTAATTATTTTTTAATATTTTAAACAAAAAAACCATATAGGTACCTGCCTAAGCAGCTGCATACTGTGTAAGCACTGTGATACCTTGACTGCCCGCATGCTATGGCTGCTTTTTCAGAACTTGTTTGAATGACACTCAAAAGAATACAGCATTAACTATCAAAGTTATCTGAGTTGGTAGGAAGGACATACTGCAAGTTGCATTTCATATCTCCTGGATACTTCTTAGATACATTCAGGATATTTGGTAGACACCTTCATAGATGAGGGACAAGGATTTTGTTTATTTCAGTTTCTAGATTTGTTGGTATTGACCTTTCATTGTGAAGCAAAACTATATTGCTGCATGCTGTGAAATAACAATAAATGAACATTGTATTTACAGTATTTTTTAAGAACAATATTTACAGTACTCATGTATATGTTTTCACATTTGTATGACCATTATTCACTGTGTTTGACTAAATTTGTTCAACAGTTCTGCAATCCTACTTTTATTGAGCCAAATACCTGAAAGGATAACTCACTCTTGGTTAACTAACTTCCACAATACTCTCCAGAAGCACTTAATCTAATTGTTAACCATACAAACTCATGCACAAGATATTGTTGATGAGGCGCAGTTCATGATAGCTTGTATGTTAATATAGTGATGGGTTGTTGTATTGGCATTAACAAGCAATTCTACAGTTGTCAGAGCAAGTTTATCTCTCACTAAAAGTCTTCACAGAGTTTTCCATTTTTGTGGTTCCCCAGTCTATACACTTGTTTGAGGAAAAAAAATATAAAGAGCTCAGTACTTCTTATATTTTGCCTTCATGATATAACTAATTAAAAAAAATTGAGAAGCATGATATTGAAGGCATATACTCTATTCTACCTCTTAATTAAGTAAATTCAATTTATGAATTGGTAATTTCTGTATTTTTTCCCCCTAGTTGTGACTTACAGTTTTGTCTTTGAACCTTTTATGCGATAGGGATATGCACTAATTGAGTACGAGACATTCAAGGAAGCACTAGATGCAATCAAAGCACTGAATGGAACTGAGCTTCTTACACAAACTATTTATGTTGACTGGGCATTTAGCAATGGTCCATACAAGCGCAGAAATGCAAGGAGGAGGTAGAATTCTTCTATATACTTGACCAATCCTTATTATAAGCCGAGTGGTGTCTTTGGAGTATTTTATTTCTGCATTGATGTATTGACAGTGTTTTGTACTGCTTATGCTTGTTGAGTTAATCTGATCATGTGGTGATTGATTCTCAGCCATCTACAGGGTCTCAATATTCTCGGACATCTACTGGTCCCCTTCAAGCCCCCCACCACCCCAAAACCACAAAACCATACCAAAAAAAAAAAAAGGGAAAGGAGAAACAACTCTGCCCCTACCCTTTCATGTTTAGTTCCTGTTTTGTTGTATGCATTATTCTAGAATCATCTTGCGTTCCTCAGTGCTCCTAAGTTGTTGATCGTACTTTAGGTGAAAGGTACATGAGATGTTAGCCATCATTTCTATAGACTCTAATTGTATCAAGTATACTGTATACATTATATATGCATGGCAGTTGTCTGAGTACACTAGATTTCCTTGCTAATCTTATTGACTTAGTATTTGCCCAAAGGTTTGCTATTATCATTGATGCTGGCGGACCTTGTTTTATGGTTATTAGGATCTCCCCAACGGTTCCACATTTTGTTCAAAGCCATTTCTTTCTCGTACTTAGATAGCAATAGCACATTCGCTTTCTTTCTTTCAATATTTTATCAATCCAAGTTGTTATTGCTTTTCCTTGCTGAAGGCTAATATAATTCCAAATATTTTCTAGTAAAATGCAGCACCATCCTTTGTAATGTGACATTCTTTTTCTCAATCCTCTGCAGATCACCACGTGCGCACCGTTCAAGGAGCCCACCTAGGAGGAGATATTGAAATGTATTAATCTGTCCACCTGACATGAGATTTTAGTGTGTTCAGATTTGGGATTCAGAGATCAGTCATTTTCGTGGTTTGTTTGATACTAGCAGAGAAAGTTTGACATATATTACTTGGTTTGATTGAAATCTGTATTCCTCACCCGCTGGTAGTTATAGTTGTTGCCCTTTTCCTTTGGATTCTCTTATGTGTCATGTTCCTAAAACAATGTATGGATTTTGGGAGAACTTAAAAACGTACTTAATTGGAGGTCTTTATCAATTAGTGCCGTGTCAGTTGGATATCTAATGATCTTTGTGCTATTCCAGAAATGCAGAGATTAGGTTGTTAATGAATCGGACACGATCGAACACATCACTGTTCGGGATCGACTGTTTCGAACTATTGTTTAGTTCATGTTCGGTTCGAGTTCGAATGTATTCGAGAGAATTCTGTTTGAGATTGATTTCGTTAAGCTCGTTATTAAGCTCGAGTTTCGTTCGTTTAGAATAATATAGAAAATAAATATTCAAAAAAAATAGAGGAAACAAAAAAAAAAAGAAATCATGTTGATTTTGTGCAAGACGATTGTTCATATCTTGTTGGGCTTTTTTGATCATTCCATGGAACATTGGAATCTTTTCTACTGTTGTCGGAATATCTCCTCCCTTGATGTAGACGGCTTACGCCTCCTCGTTGGAGACATCTTCAAGCCGTCGAACATCGTCGAGTTCTCCGTTATTGGTCCTGCAGGGAAGCCATCGCATCGGATTGACCTCGATGCTTACGGTCTCCATGACCTTGACCACGGCAACCTCCGCCTCTGCATCGAAAATTTCGGCTCTGAGAGTTGCGACAACGGCGGGATTGGGATCAAAGAGATCAGGGGGCGGATGTCGGAGGAGGATGATCGAAGATTGGAGGCGTGGTCGTGGGGGAGGGGGAGGAGGAGGCCACGGTAGTGGAGGGCAGAGGTGAAGTTTCTGCTATCGTGGCTGGTGGGACGGGATGGATGGCGGAGTTGGTTCATGCGCGTTGTGCGGGAGGATAGTCGGATCGTACTCACAAAGATTCAGATCGAGTGATTGGAGGTCCTCTGCACCTTCCACCGCAAAGAGAGGCAGAGAGATCGAAGGATGAAATGAAATGAAATGAGGCTGTTTGAGGGTTAGGGTTTGAGTGCAAGAGAGTATACATAGGTTAGGATTAATTGATTAATTGATCACCATCGTCGGATCATTGATCCCAGGTGAAAAATAAGGCCTTCTTCAGTCGCTGGATCAATGATCCGACAGTGATTATTGAGGCTTATGTGTATAATATCATAATATACAATATACATTATATATACTAAAAAAATATACTAATAAATCATAAAAAAATAAATATATTAGTATAATATGTATATAAATATATATAAAATATATAATATATTTATTTATTTTATTGAGCTTTTATTGATCCGAATACGGTCGAACAAAGATTTATTCTAGTTTGGATCATTAAGGTATTGATTTTAAAAATTTTATGTGTATTTGGTTCTACAGTTTAATGAGCGAGTCGAATACGACTCGAAAATGATTCGAATATTTTAAACAAATCAAACAACGAGCTAGCCTGACAGCCTAGCAGAAATGGAGTCTTCAAAAATTTTATGATATGAGATGTAATATAGGCGCTTCAAATTTTAAGATACTGACTTCGAAAGGCATTCTTTTGATATTATTGCTTCTCGGTTGATAGGATGCGTGTAAATAAGAGTGGGACTTTGAAGCTTGCTTAATGACAATGTGTTATACGTTGGCAGAACTAACGGGTTGGTGTTTGCCAACGCATAGTGGCGTCTGGTTCAGCCTGCCCAATATCCATGTTTTTTGTTCACTTGCAATGCTTGCACTACATTGCTATCAAAGAAAAATGCCAGTGATGGATGCCCATTAATCTTTGGATTCCTAACTACAACTCCCTGCCTGCTGATCATATTTGTACTTGCCCGTTTGCATGGTTTTAGAGGATCAATCAGACAGGTTTCTGTTTGAAAAGTTTTTCGTTATCAGCAAACATGTTTGTATGCCCGTAGCTTAATGATTAAGTAATGATTGGAATAGATACATATTACTTTCTAAAGATGGTTTGGTTCACCAAACACAAGCATTTATTTTTGGTTATGCTTTAGCAGTTATTTTTTTGAGGCAAGCTTTAGCAGTTATGAGAACCTGTAGGCTTGACAAATAAGACACTAGCTACACTATTCCTGGATCTGCATTTTTTGAACTGAATCAGGTAAGTACATGCTCTTTTTGAATGTCTCTGTTTCATGATTGATGGGTTGGATTTTGCTTCAGCATGATTGGCAATTCATGATCTTACCAACTGGAAAGACCACTAAGAAACTCCATTAAGCTGAGACAAAATTCAATCACTGGTTGGTGATCTAAGATATTACAAGATTATCTAAGACAAATAGGCAATAATCTCTGGATGGCTAAATGTTGCACCAACAGTTGGAAAACCGCTCATCTAGGTTTAAATAGACCTTTCTCCCTTCCCTTGTTGAGTATCCGATTAGAGCAGATTGGAGTCTAAAATTCCTTCTCTTGGATAGAATTAAAAAGATATTAACAGGAGAGTATAGAAACATAAAGGAGCTATCAATTTAACAATGATATATTTTTTTAAGAACTGTTATGGGAGGAAGACTTGCCGAAATTAAAGTGAGAGCAGGATTTCAAACTAAATTACTACCAGCATCAAATGACTTTTCCAATTGAATTAGTTGGCACCTACTGATGGTATTACAAGAAGATGAATCCAATATATAACAATTGGTCTGCCACCAATCAATATTTATAAACAAATAGGTAATCATATTCAATATTTCCAAAGTGCGAAGTGGGTTCAATTATTAATAACTAAAAATGTTCAAAATCTCGTCAATTAATGTTTGTTTTGCTAACCATGGATGTATTCTGATTTTCAATCATATTACTAAGTGCAAGTTTCTACATATACAAATATATAATCTAGCCTAGTCTACGACTAAAACCAATATACGAGTAGATCTTAGAAGGCAGGAGACTGGCAAAATGATGCTGGCATGAAGAGGTGCAAGTGTTGAGGTTCTACAGGTTATGGGTATAAACATCTTCAAATAACTAATTATAAACAATAGTGTGAACTGAAAGATTCGAAAAGGGGCAAAAAAAATGACAATGGATATCCCGGGACATCTCGGACCAATTTATAAGAATTTTTTTAAACATAATGTCACTAAGATTTCTCAAAGTAGGGAAAAAAAGTAATGTATCTATGGAACTGATGGATTTTCTTTGAAAAAAGGAAAAACAATGGCAGTATAAAACTACGGCAATACTGTGTCTCACAAACATACTGGCTAGCAGGAGCTCCAACATCTATTAAACACATTTCTGTGATCCAGCAAGGTAAGGTGACAACTCTAGCTCCATATTTAAGGAACACATATCAAGAATATTTGCATAATAAGAGACTAATCATCTTATACATTGTATAATTAAAAAGCCGTGAATGATGAGCAAGACTATCGCTCCCTTAATTTGTAGCAAAGAGAAAAGAAAACAATTTTGATTTCTGTACAAATGCGAAAAGAAATATAGTCTTCAAACATTAGACTCCCACACAAGACCTGCTATAGGAGCCACTACTTGTCTCTGTCCTACAGGAGAGAGGAGAATGGCAGATGGCCTCCCTTCGGTCCAAATACTTCCTCCTCTTTGCCTCTGGTATCTCTTCCTTCTTAAGATCATTGACGCACTTTGCATCAGCAAGGCATGTGAAAGACCTCGATTTGCCTGAGAAATAGTTCGACAATCCTTTCCTCCTGCAAAACAATGACAGAGCAAACATGAGCCAAGTGCAATTTAATGGCAAACTGAGCATCAAACTGATGTGTTATATAAATTCTAATGCTAAAGTAGTGGCAAAAATATGAAGCTAGTAAATGCTGCAATGAAAAATTGGATGAGATGTTTTATGTTCTGAGATTGATTTTGTCAGTATTTTCGATGGTGCAGTCTTTTGATTGCTCTTATTCTTCAATAACCTACTTAAATTTCAAATATTCACCATCATCTTCTTCCTCTTTTTGCTCAAAATAAAATTCATTATAGCAAAATCTCTTTTTTCAAACTCCATACATGATTTAGGTATGATTAGAGGATGTAAAGATGCTGATGAAGAGATAATATCATTTTTGTGTTTTTGATGCAACCATTTTTTTTTTTTCAGAAATTTGCATCAAAAGGACATAGAAAGAATATATTATTTTTATTTTCTACTGAAGATATATATGAAACTAGAATGCATGAGATTGGATATTGAGCTCTTACTTTTGGGGGAGATGAGACCTTAGAGACCCCATGTCGAAGATATTGATGCCTTCCAATTCTTTGTCAGAGGTGGAGGAGGAGGAGGGGGAGATGTTGGTGGGTGCCATTGTGTTGTGTTTAGCAATAAGTTGGTGGAGGTGGTGGTGGGGGCTTTATATGGGAGGGTATACAATAACGGGTAGGGTCAAAAGAAGCTGATGATATGGATAAGAGCTCAAAACGTGGATGGATTCGAGGGAGCCCCGGTTCTATAAAGATGGGCTTCATTTTAGCCGCACAACCTGTACGTAGGGAATTTCGGGTGGGCCTCAGGAGGGCGACCTCATCTTTATCCATCCACCGAAGCCAAGCCTAGCAAAAGGGTGCACTTTCCTTGGACCAACTTTGTG
The DNA here is from genome assembly GCF_000442705.2 of Elaeis guineensis. Classification (NCBI taxonomy): domain Eukaryota; kingdom Viridiplantae; phylum Streptophyta; class Magnoliopsida; order Arecales; family Arecaceae; genus Elaeis; species Elaeis guineensis. The sequence continues at coordinate 110,688,365 of NC_025997.2, read as the reverse complement.
CTTTTGTAAAAAGAAAAAAGAAAAAAAAAAAAGAAGACTTTGTGCTTTTCCTAACACTGGGATACCTTTTTGCTTGGCCATTGTTCTAACATTTCACTTTTTATTTTTTATTTTTTATTTTTTAATTTGTTGAGGCATAGGATCCATTTCGTTGCTCTACTAGGATGTTCTGCTTATTTTATAAGACGATACCTTTAAGGCATATTCTGTGAAGCACCATATTCTTTTCTCATCCTTTTGTTTCCTTCTACTCTTTCTAATCTTTGGTTTTGAGTGACTTGACAAAGTCTTCCATCACATTCCTCAATCATTAAAAAATTAAATCTGATATATTTCTTGGAAGATAAAATTTTAAGGTGTGTAAGTTATGTCTAAGTTTGGATACTTCACACACAAAGTTGTACCACCTCCTTTTTTTCATGTCCGGTTAAGCAATTTGCTGGAAAGTTGCTCCCTCTGCCACATTTGTTTCTTTGGACCAATCCAAAATTAGCTCATGAATGGACTCAAATTACAAAACTCATATATACATTATTTCTCTTAAAAAAATATTTTTTAACTTTATATAAGCCATATTTAGGGTTGAAAATGGGCTTGCACTCAAAGCCCATTGGGCCGGGCCAATATTGGGACGGACCATGAGCTAAGCTATAAAAATTTGAGAAATTCTTTGTGCCGCGGACGCTGCAGAACCGTGATTGGCTCGTATATGGGATAGAAAGATTTTTTTTTTTTTTCGCATGCCATACTCCGGCCCTGTGCATGAGCCAATCACTATGGTACTACGTGTGTTCTGTATCACCCGGTGTACAAAGAATTTCTCTAAAAAATTTAAATCAGGCTTGAATTTAAATATAAGGCCTATTTATTTTTTTGGAAATATCAGTCGCCTGACAAGAGGCCCACTTGAGGTCTAATCCAAATTCATGCTTGGACAAGTTTCAAACCCTTTATCATCTTTCTTTAAATCTTTAGGCTCATAAATGTTGAATATTAGTATTTTCAAGCTTTTGTAAAATCTTCTGAAGATACAATAGTTGGATTCAATTCAAGACATCTTAAATGATAAGAATTCTGAATTATCAATGAGAAAGCCATTTGTGATTCAATGATCGCAGTCCCCTTCACAAATCCGGCTCGTCCGGCTGGGTTCTTGTTAGATCTGGGCTGCACTTAGATTTTTCCAAATTTTCAGATTTAAGCTGGGCCAAAAATCAGAAACAATTTTGGGCTACACTTGGGCAGGAGTGTGGTCCAGCCTATTTGCAGCCCTTGCCATAAAATTTCTCATGGATCTAGGAATTTTTTGTTGCGGGCCATTGCATATATAAAGCATCGAGTCCTGGCTAATTTGGGGCTAGTAATTTGTTTAAAAAACAAACATTCTGTCATATGCATCATATTCACTGTTAAATATATCAAATCAAATTTATCACAAAAACCGTCCACCAAATCTAATAATTCATAATAACAGATTATTTATTGTGCTACTGTCTAGGGTTGACGATCTTACGAGATCATGGCACAGTAGAAGCAACAAAACAAGCAGCAAGTGGAACAGTTAAAAATTTGTCAAAGAGAGTGGCGTAGTTGAAAAGCAGAACTGTGGAAGAGGTGCGAAGAAAACAGCAACAGAGATAAACAATTATAAATTAACATTTAACATATATACTTAGCTTTTCTTTTACTTTGCCTCTGCATTCTTCTAGGAATTTTCAGTTCCTTTTTGTTTCTCTCTCCGTTAATCTTGCAACTCTAGTTTTGTTTCAATATATTCGTTGTTGGGTGGGTGCGTTACCCTCCTTTTCCTCCACCTTCTTCTTCTTCTTCTTCTTCTTCTAAATTAACATTTTGCTGTCCTCTTCAAGCAACAAAAAAAATGCTGCATATATGCTTACACATTCGTACAATTACATCTTCAGTCACAATGATTGCTTGTTAGCTCTCCCAAGGTCAAGATGAACACATCTGAAAATTTTATGAAATAAGCATTATTGGGGGATACCCACCGACCGACCGACCGACTGCCGGAAGGACCGACCGACTGCCGGAAGGCCCGACCGACCGACTGACGGCTCGACCGATTGACGGCCCGACCGACCGACGGCCGGACCGACCGATTGGCGGTCGGAGCGACCGACTGACGGATGCCATCACCGGCTAATTATCGGCTCACGACCGACTGAGGATATGTCGGACGCACCTTTTCCGACCGACTGAGCCCAGAGGTCTGATTGCCGACTCATGTAAGACTCCCCGACCATCGGAGGGGTCCGACGCCACTCAGCTGGCCACCGACTTAGGGTCGGTCGGCTCCTCCAATCGCCGTACAGCCGCCAGACCTTGTCAGCTCTGACAGCGACATGCGGCACGGCTATCTAGGGGCATTGTCCCGCCGAGGGCATTGTCAACTCTGGTGATTTGACAGCCACACGGCGATATGATACTTTCACGGCGACTCTGACAGTCTACAGTGAGTTGACAGTTCCTCACTTGTCTGTGCCATTAATGACGGCGCCATACCGCGCTCCACTATATAAACCGGGGAAGGCAACAGTGCAAGGGATCCGCTCCATCGCTCCCACTTCTCGACTTCGAAACCACAGGCTCGCTCCTCTCTCCCCCTCTCTCCCTCTCGATCGAGCTCTCTGTCTTCATTTCACTGTTGCCCAGTCACCTCTCTGACTTGACCGTCGGAGGGTCCCCGTCGGAGCCGCCTCCGGTCAGTGCGGACTTCTCGTTTTTGCAGGTGCACGCTCCCCGGCAATCGGACGATGAGGCGATTGGCCGCAACAGATTGGCGCGCCAGGTAGGGGGCAGCATGACAAAGACAAGAGCTCAACGATCGAGAATCACTGGATCGGCAAGGCGCTCTTCCCGCCGGGAAGAGGCCTCCCTGCCACCACCGGCGGCGGAGCCCAGCTCTCCGCGCCCTGCAGTGACCACGGAGGCGCAGATTGCGGCCATCGTATGGCAGATGACCGTACTGACGGACGCAGTCAAAAGCCTCCAGCAGCAACCGGCGGCCCGTCCGATGCCCTCCAGCAGCAGCCGCCGACGATCGCGTCGATCCCCGTCGCCTCCATGCGAGCGCCCCCAACAGCGCTCCCACGAAGAAGAGGAGGGACGACCATGGCGCGACGACCGACGGTCCCAGCGGCCCTCTCCTTCCTCGTTGGAACGGGCAAGGAAGGAGAAACGACCGCGCACACCGTCGGCCTCCCTCTCAGAATCTTCCGGAGACTCCACTCCCGGGGTCTCCCAGCATCGACGAGCGGACGACTACGAGCGCCGGTTCGAGGAGATCGACCGCCGACTCGCCCAGTTGCAGATGGATGGCCAGAAGTCTTCGAACGACGTCGACTTCCAGACCGCCCAACCTCTCTCCCGACTGGTCCTCGACGAGCCGATTCCCAGTCGGTTCAAAATGCCGCACGTAGAGCCATACGACGGCTCCACCGACCCAGTCGACCACCTCGAGAGCTATAAAGCTCTCATGACGATTCAAGGGGCAACCGATGCTCTTTTTTGCATCGGCTTCCCCGCTACGCTCCGCAAGACTGCCAGGGCCTGGTACTCCGGTCTCCGATCGGAAAGTATCCACTCCTTCGGACAGCTCGAGCACTCGTTCGTGGCCCATTTCAGCACCAGCCGAAAGCCGCCGCGAACGTCGGACAGCCTTTTCTCCCTCAAGCAAGGGGAAAATGAGACGCTCCGATACTTCGTGGTGCGATTCAACGCGGCCACGCTTGAGGTCCGGGACCTCAACGAAGGCATGGCTGTCTCGGCCATGAAGCGGGGCCTGAGGGCATCCCGATTCACCTATTCTCTGGACAAGACCCTCCCCCGGACATATGCCGAGCTACTGGAGCGCGCATACAAGTATATGCGCGCGGACGAAGGAGCGTCCGACCGACGCTTGGTCGAGCCCAGAGGCCCGAAAGAGAAGCGGAGGAAAGGTCGGGAGTCCGCCGAACCCAGCAGGCCCCCGATCGATAGTCGGGTCTCGCCACCCCGACGGATCCAAAAATCACCCCGGCAACAGACTCCGAGGCCGGCACGCCCCAGGTATGACTCCTACACTCCTCTCTCCGCTCCCCGTGCTCAGATCCTGATGGAGATCGAGGGGGAAGAATACCTGCGACGGCCTCCGCCTCTGAAGGCAAAAGGCCTCGACCGTCGGAAGTACTGCCGATTTCACCGAAGCCACGGCCATGACATCGAGCGGTGCATTCAGCTGAAGGATGAGATCGAAGCTCTCATCCGCCGGAGGTATCTCGGCAAATTTTGGAAGGGTCCGCCGACCCAACCAGTTGCCGATCGACGACCCCAGCCGACTGAAGAAGCGGCGAACAATCAGCCGACGGTCGGAGTCATCAACATGATCTCCAAGCGGCTGGGCCCGAGAACGTCTGCGGGAGGGGAGCCGATGAAAAAACTGCGCCCGGACGACGTAATCACCTTTACGAAGGACGACGTTCGGGGCATCCAAACTCCCCACGATGACGCTGTTGTTGTGTCGGCAACAATAGCCAATTATGATGTAAAATGAATTTTTGTTGATAATGGAAGTTCAACGAATGTTTTGTTTTACTCGACCTTCTCCCAAATGCAACTGTCAACTGACCGACTTAAGAGGGTCTCCGTGCCCCTGATCGGCTTTGCCGGAGACGCTGTCACGACAGAGGGAGAAATTACTCTGCCCGTGACGGTCGGCACCGAACCACGGCAAAGCACGGTCCACTAACTTTCGCGGTCGTCCAAGTCCCTTCGGCTTACAACGCCATACTTGGACGACCCGGATTGAACGCCCTCAAGGCGGTCGTCTCGACGTACCATCTCCTTGTTCGGTTTTCGACCAAAAATGGAATCGGGGAGATGCGCGGAGATCAACAGCTCGCCCGACGATGCTTCCAAATCTCCGCTCAAAGCGACGAGTCGAGGGGTTCTCTGACAATCGACAAGCTGGACCAACGGGAGGAGGAAGAACGAGGTTCGCCGGCCGAGCAGCTCGAGGCGATCCCGATAGGAGAAAATCCCGACAGAAAAGTTTGGGTCGGGTCTCAATTGCCCGACACCGAACGACGCCGACTGACGGAGCTGCTGACGGCCAATGCTGACATATTTGCTTGGTCGGCAGCATATATGTCGGGCATCCCCCCAGAAACAATAACCCACCGACTCAACATCGACCCGACGATGAAACCGGTGAGGCAGAAGAAAAGGTCCTTCGCTCCAGAAAGGCAGAGGGCCATCGACGAAGAAGTGGACAAGCTACTCGAAGCGGGCTTCATCCGAGAATCCACGTATCCCGATTGGCTCGCCAACGTCGTCATGGTCAAAAAAGCCAACGGGAAGTGGAGGATCTGCATCGACTACACCGACCTCAACCGAGTCTGCCCAAAAGATAGCTTCTCGCTTCCCAAGATCGACCAGCTGGTGGATGCGACGTCCGGATTTTGACTGCTCAGCTTCATGGATGCCTTCGCCGGATACAACCAGATCCGGATGGCACCGGAAGATGAGGAGCACACCGCGTTCGTGACTCCCAAGGGCCTCTACTGTTATCGGGTGATGCCCTTCGGACTGAAGAACGCCGGCGCCACCTACCAGCGACTCGTCAATAAGGTCTTCAAAGACCAGATCGGGCGCAACATGGAGGTGTACGTGGATGACATGCTGGTGAAAAGCATGCAGATCCTGGACCATGTTCAGGATCTCGAGGAGACCTTCCGCACCCTTCGACGACACCGAATGAAGCTCAACCCGACCAAGTGTGCTTTTGGGGTGACCTCAGGGAAGTTCCTCGGATTCCTCGTTTCTCAGAGAGGGATTGAGGCCAATCCTGAGAAGATAAAGGCAATCCTCGATATGCATCATCCGAACACCAAGAAGGAGGTCCAACAGCTGAACAAAAAAATTGTCGCTCTTAGCCGATTCATTTCTCGATCAGCTGAAAGGTGCCTCCCGTTCTTCAAAACTTTGCGTTACGCAAATGGGTTTTCTTGGTCGGATGAGTGCCAACAGGCCTTCGAAGACCTGAAGAGGTACTTGGCTTCCCCACCGCTGCTCGTAAAGCCGCAGGTCGGGGAAACCCTGTATCTCTATTTGGCCACATCTTCTGAGGCGATCAGTTCGGTGCTCGTCCGAGAAAATGAGTGCCGAACCCATCAGCCTATCTACTACACCAGCAAGGTGCTCCACGGTGCCGAAGCAAGGTATTCGGAGATGGAAAAGATGATTTTCGCCCTGACCGTCTCCGCGCAACGACTCCATCCATACTTCCAGGCCCATGCCATAGTGGTGCTCACCGACCAGCCCCTGAGGGCGATACTGTGCCGACCCGACACATCTGGACGACTCGCGAAGTGGGCGATGAAGCTTAGCGAGTTCGACATTCAGTACCGACCAAGGCCTGCCCTGAAAGCTCAGGTCTTGGCCGACTTCATCGCCGAATGCCCGACAACCGACCAAGGGTCGGGAGCTGAAGACCCAGGACGAGATGCGGTCTCTGAGCCAAACCCGATCTCCACCTGGGTACTCCACATCGACGGAGCCTCAAACGCTCAGGAAAGCGGGGTCGGGCTCCTGCTCACGAATTCGGATGGGGTGGTCACCGAGTATGCCCTCCGGTTCGACTTCAAGGCCTCCAACAACCAAGCCGAATATGAGGCACTCCTCGCTGGCTTGAGGATGGCGAAGGAGCTGGGCATCGATAGCCTCCGGGCTTTCTCCGACTCTCAGCTAATCGTGGGGCAGGTCAAGGGCGAATTCGAGGTGCGAGATCCGACCATGGTCAGGTACCTTCAGAAAGTGAAGGACCTCGTGGCGCGCCTCAAGTATTTCAAAATTTCCCACATCCCAAGGTCGGAGAACGCCCGTGCCGACGCACTCTCCAGACTGGCGACTTCGGCCTTCGACTCCTTGGGTCGGACGTTCGTGGAGAACCTCGAGCACCCGAGCATCGATCGGGTCGACGAGGTACTGCAGCTGATATCCGAACCAAGTTGGATGGACCCGATCGTCCGGTATCTGACCGACGGGATCAGTCCCGAAGATCCCACGGAGGCCAAGCGACTCCGATGGACGGCCTCGCAATATGTCATCATGGACGGCCGACTCTACAAGAGGTCGTTCTCCCTTCCCCTGCTTAGGTGTTTGGGACCGACCGACGCCGACTATGCTCTCCGAGAGGTTCACGAAGGAATTTGCGGGAACCACTTGGGGGGCAAGTCCCTGGCCTACAAGGTCTTGCGACAGGGCTACTACTGGCCTACCATGAAGAAGGATGCGGCCGAGTTGGTCCGGAGGTGCGAGCCATGTCAAAAGTATGCCAACATTCAACACCAACCGGCCAGCCAAATTGCCCCTATTGTCGCTCCGTGGCCCTTCACCCAGTGGGGGGTCGACATTCTCGATCCTTTTTCTCCAGCGTCGGGCCAGAGGAAGTTCATCATTGTCGCCATCGACTACTTCACCAAGTGGGTGGAGGCCGAACCATTGGCGCAGATCACCGAGCAGAAGATGGAGGACTTTATCCAGAAATCCATCATTTTCAGGTTCGGATTGCCGCACACCATCATCACCGACAACGGACGGCAATTCGACAACCAGGACTTCAGAGACTTCTGCGCCAGGTTCCACATCAGGCACCGACTGACTTCGGTCGGGCACCCCCAGTCCAACGGCGAGGTCGAGGAGACCAACCGAACCTTGCTCCACGGACTCAAGATCCGACTAAATGAAGCCAAAGGTCTCTGGGTCGACGAGCTGGGCTCCGTTCTGTGGGCTTACCGAATGACACCCCGCATTCCGACCGGGGAATCGCCTTTCAGTTTGGCCTATGGAACGGAGGCCATGATCCCGCTCGAGATTGGCCTGCCATCTTCAAGAGTCGAGCGATACCAAGAGCCGGACAACTCCGAGGGTCGGAGGGCCGACCTAGACCTCCTCCCCGAACTGCGGGACGAGGCCCAAATTCGCATGGCTTCGTACCGACAGAGGGTCGCTCGGTATTACAACGCCAAGGTCAGACCGAAGCTTTTCAGGCCTGGCGACTTGGTCTTGAGGAAGACAGAAGTGTCGAAGCCCTTGGACCAAGGAAAGCTGGCCCCCAATTGGGAAGGACCCTACAAGGTAGCAGACACCTATGGTCCGAGAGCCTACCGACTAGAGACCCTTGAGGGGAAACCCATTCCCCGAACTTGGAACGCCGACAACTTGAAGCTGTATTACCAGTGAACTTTGTAATTCAATAGTCGGAATACAAATTCAGTTTGAAAGTTTGGAGTTTTAACTCTTCGACTAATGATCGGTGCTCATCAAGGTCAAGCCCCGATGTGACGATGTGGACTTAGTATCCTCTTGGAACCAACGGCTTATCGCCGGTGATCCATCGGACCCTTACAAGGACCGATGAACTCTTATTGACGGGAGTTGACACTCCTTCGACGATCGACGATGCATCGGACCCTTACAAGGACCGATGAACCCTTATGGACGGGAGTTAATACTCCTTCTACGGTCGAACTTTCGGGCCAAACCATCGGCCGACAAGCCGATCGGGCCCCGACCAAAGAGAGGCGAAAAGCCTACGTGACTGACGTCGCGACTTCCGACCAGGCTACGGCCGGTCGAGGGATATTCGGCTTACCACCGTCTATCGCACAACGCGACCTTAGTCGCATCCACGACTTGCCGACCGACCTACGGCCGGCTGGACGACATTCGGCTTGCTACCGTATGTCGAAAGATACAGAACGAATACCCGACGCAAGAGCATGGGGATCCGACTTATTGTCGTTCCCCTGACACTGCGCCGGACGACATTCGACTGAACGCATCTATGGAAGCCCGACTACTGAACCTTTACCAGGTTCGGTCGGCTCCCGACTCAACAAGACGCGCCCGACTGATGAGCTCGACTATCAGAAGCCGACCCAAAGTCGGGACTTACCCTTCCTTCTAGCGGCACGAGTTGCCGAACGTCCTACCGACTTATGTGAGTTAGCGACTTACACAAGTTAATGACTCACTAAGGCATTCAACTGGAAGAAGGAGACAAAGGAAAAACAGAAGAAATTTTCATTCAAAATTTTCATTCACAAAGTACAAAGTCGGGTCGAAGCCCGATTACATGTATTTAAAAAAAAATAGAAAAGTAAAGGAAAGTCGGTATGGCCCGATCACCCATCTGAGTCGATCTCCTCGACCGACGGGAGATTGGGGATGACTGGCGTATCGGCCACAAGCGGAGCCGGGTCGACAGTTGAAGCCGGTCCTTCGATCAGCGGGGGACTGGCAGTCGGCGCCGCTTCCTCCGGGATGACTTCCTCCGCAGCAACTACGCCTCCCGACGGCTGGTCGGCCATCTCCTCGGTGGCTTCCTCCTCGGCCCCCGGTGGGATGATGCTGCTAAGGTCAAGCTCCGGATACAAGGCCCGGACTGCCTCCCGACCGTCCTCGTACCCCACCCGGTACGAGGCGAAACCCGACTCAAGCATCTCCTCCCGATATTGGTCGGAGATCCTGAAGTCTTCAACCGCCCGATCGGCCGCCTCCCTCGCCGACCTTGCCTCTTCCTCCGCCCGGCCGAGCGACTCCTTCGCCGACTCCGCCTCCGCCTTTGCTATGTCGGCGTCGGCTTGGGCGATCGAGAGTTCCTCCTCAGCCTTGGCGAGCTTCTCCAGGCTCACCCGAAGCTGCTCGCGCTCCCCTTGGAGTTCGGCGGTGGCGCCGTCCCGTTCGTGCCGAAGACGACGCACGGCCCGACCCTTATGTCTGGCCTCCTTCTTGGCCGACCTAAGTTCGGACCCAAGCCGGGAGACCTCGTCTACTAACTTGGCCTCCCGATCGGTCGATTGCTGAAGGTGGTCGGCCAACATCGCCCTCTCGGCTTCGGCCGCCGCCGACCTCTCCTTATAAGCGGCCCGGACATTGCCGAACCTCCGGTACCCGGCCTCCAGTTCCGACATTGTATAGATCAGCTGCCGATTGCAAATGCTTCGTCAGGATCACATAACAAGAAAAATTTCTAAGGAAAAGAGAAGATGATGCGAAGCTTACCTCGACCATAGTCGGATAGAACCTGGACAGCATCTCGGTTACTTGCCGAGATCTCAGCGACTCAACGTCGGCTGGAAGAAGAATCCCCTGGCACAACCTCCTCGCCAGGTTGTGGTCGGCCAACGCCGACGCGCCTTCGGAGAACTGTGCGCTGGGCGGCACGGATCGGCTCCCCGACCTTGTCTCGTCTGCAGGGTCCATCGGGGCTTTCCCTCGATCGGCCGCCCCGACCGACGGAACCGACAGTGAGGGGATGCTCGAAGTAGAACCAGCACCCCCCGCTGCGGCCACAGACGCCGCCGGATGATGTTCGGTTTCCCGAACTACATCCGGCTCCACCGCCTCCGGTGATGCCGCCGACGTTCCTTCGACCGCTTCACCCATCGGCCTTTCCTCCGAACGCATCGTCGGAGCCGCGAGCGCGATGACGGGCTCGGATTGATCGGTCACCGACGTTTCGATGACCGACGCCGCTGGAGCAGGCTTCTTCGGGGGGCACGAAGGTCCGGCCCCCGACGCTGGCCTCTTCCTCGTCGCGAACTGCCGTATCTCCGCGTCTGTCGGCCGCATTCTTGGAGGTGTCCCTGCAATACCGACAAAGGTGTTAGCTAAAGGACCGGACTAAGGGTCGGATGAAAAGGAGACCGGGAAATCGGACGATACCTAGTCGGGGGACCAAGCTTAAGCCGGCGTCATAGAGAGCTTGTTCGGTAACAAGCTTCCTCTGCTTCGGGACCGACATATCTTTTAGTCGGTGGAAGTCCTCCCGGTCGTCCGCTTCCACCTGACTGTTGTCATTAGCTTCGGTTCGGGGCACGCCCCAGTGAGAAGGAAAGCCCCAAGAAGACGGAGAAGAAACAAAGAAGAATTGGTTCTTCCACCCATGAATGGATGATGGAAGATCGATGATGAAGGAAAGATCCTTCCGGGAGTTGAAGAGCCACCACCCTCGGGCTTTAGGGTGGGGTCGGAGCACAAAGAAGGCCCGAAAGAGAGAAATGCGAGGGTTGGTCGGCAAGAGCTGACACAACAACGCAAAACTAATTATGAGCCGGACAGAGTTCGGCGCTAGCTGCGCCGGACAGAGTCCGTAATAGTTCAGAAGATTCCGGACGAACTCCGGAATCGGGAGCCGAAGACCTGCGCGGAGGTCCTCGACATAAAGCGCCAGCTGACCGGGCGGAGGGCTGTTAACCCGACCGCCGGCCCCTGGGGCGGACAGTTGAAACTGCTCCGGGATGCAATATTGCTCCCGAAGCCGATCAACATTCGGCCCCGAAAGCGAGGAAGCCTCATCTTCCGGAGTCGAGTGGGAGTCGTCAGTCGGGTTCTCCGACCGAGCTCCCTGAGTCGGATTCCTGGCCATTGCACCGGAACCGAATGAGGAAGAAACAGAGAAGAAGAAGAAACGGAGGAGAAGAAGGTGAGGAGGACGAAGAGGAGACCACGAACCGGAGGAGCTCTTCTGGAAGCAAGAAAGCTCTGCCCGCGACGACTGAGAAATCGCCCGAACAGAGTTTCGGCAGCAAAATGGCAATGGTGGGGTCTTGGGTCCGAGGGGTCCTATATATATAGGCCCGACCGACGGCCAAGATGACTCTGCGCCGACCGAAGCTCCATGGATGCGCGACACGTGGCGACCTCCGAGTGGCTGAGGATTCGGTGCGCCCCATCCCGGGACGGCCGCACCGCCCATATTAAATGCGGGGGGCACCGGCCAACCACCTTCGACACGCGGCACGCGCGGACGTGGTTCCGCATTTATGCGCCCGCGCCGATTCGCGTTCCCGATGGGACGCCTGACAGCACCCCACACTCCCACGATCGGCGTCGGATATCCCATCGTCTGACGCCGTATCGTCCGGCGCCCGATCTTCTGACACCGACGTAACGTCTGACGACGACAAGACGCGATGTCTGACACCTGACGCCGACGTGACTTCTGACACCGACTAGACGTCCAGATCGCTTGGCATTCATGAGGCGTCTGACATCGGATCAGCCGGCGATTCGGTCAGATCTGTGCATACGACAACCCCACTCCTAGTCGCCTAGGATTGCTGCCCGAGTAAGAGCATCGGCCAGCTCACCATCCGACTTAGGAGTGGAGGGGGGCAACTGTTGGGGGATACCCACCGACCGACCGACCGACTGCCGGAAGGACCGACCGACCGACTGACGGCCCGACCGATTGACGGCCCGACCGACCGACGGCCGGACCGACCGATTGGCGGTCGGAGCGACCGACTGACGGATGCCATCACCGGCTAATTATCGGCTCACGACCGACTGAGGATATGTCGGACGCACCTTTTCCGACCGACTGAGCTCAGAGGTCTGATTGCCGACTCATGTAAGACTCCCCGACCATTGGAGGGGCCCGACGTCACTCAGCTGGCCACCGACTTAGGGTCGGTCGGCTCCTCCAATCGTCGTACAGCCGTCAGACCTTGTCAGCTCTGACAGCGACATGCGGCACGGCTATCTAGGGGCATTGTCCCACCGAGGGCATTGTCAACCCTGGTGATTTGACGGCCACACGACGACATGACACTTTCACGGTGACTCTGACAGTCTACAGTGAGTTGACAGTTCCTCACTTGTCTGCGCCATTAATGACGGCGCCATACCGCACTCCACTATATAAACCGGGGAAGGCAACAGTGCAAGGGATCCGCTCCATCGCTCCCACTTCTCGACTTCGAAACCACAGGCTCGCTCCTCTCTCCCCCTCTCTCCCTCTCGATCGAGCTCTCTGTCTTCATTTCACTGTTGCCCAGTCACCTCTCTGACTTGACCGTCGGAGGGTCCCCGCCGGAGCCGCCTTCGGTCAGTGCAGACTTCTCGTTTTTGCAGGTGCACGCTCCTCGGCGATCGGGCGACGAGGCGATTGGCCGCAACAAGCATCACTTTTTTTTCAAAAAAATTAGTGCTAAAAGCGAAATCATCAAAAAAAGGGGGAAATGAATAAATAGGAGAACCCAAGACGGCTCAGCCCGGCAGACCATTAGAATCAAACATTGCATGTTTGTTGGATAATTAGCAATGTAATGGAGACCAAATAGAAAGTCATAAATTTCACTACAAGAGAATAATACCCATTTGATATTTTTGTTGGCTTTAGCTTTTCTTGCATTTACTAATGACAAGAGCTATAAATAATTGTCAAAGTTGACTATAACCAAATTGAATGCCTAAACAGATGGTGCTGGATGATTTGGATTTTATTTGGACTAACATTGAATTGAAGATTCTAGTGCACTAAGGGAATTAGGTAGATATCATCTGTAGTACTAGGATCCAAATGATACATTCTTGATTAGAAATTTTTGGATGAGATCTTAAAGTACACCCATGTTTGTAGCGGTTCTTATATTAGCGGTGCTTACTAGTGTCATGCCCCAAACCCGGGACATAACACGGCCATGCTACCGAGGGATGGACCCACGATAACACGAAGCCAAAATTCATCTTCTTAAAATATAATAACAGGTGTATCTCAAATAAATGTAATAATAAAGTTCAATTCAATTATTTAATTAAATCAAAACTGGTTTAGAGTATCTAAATCCAGAGATAAAATAATTCAAGTCTTAAAATTCATAATGACTACAATCCATAAACTGAATTCCTAGAGCAAAATTTCTAAACTTGCTTTGCTGATCTCCAAGCCTGGATTCTCTTTCCTTCGATCCTAGCCTTATTTCTCTGTACATGAAAGAGAAAACAAAAAGAATATGAGCTACACTTGCTCAGTAAGTAGACTTCCGCTTCCTTACCGGATCAAGCATAAGTTTTCTATGATAATGCATCATTTAGCAAATAATAATTATTACAAAAATAAATATTTCACAGAGCATATAATAAAATAAGTTATAAGCTCATCATGCATGCATAAATCATGTATATTTCATAATTATGAATCATAAATCATTTTCATCATGTATTCATGTCATATTTCAAAACATTGCTCACAGATATTTGTGCTAAGGTCACTATTATACCCATGACAGGGCCATGTTTCTTAATCGATAGAGTTCTTAATTCATGTGCCAACTTTATACCTACTGGCAGGGCCATATTTCGTGTGGATGCTAGCTCCGGATGTCGACCTTCCCGAAGGGATTCATTCATAGCCATCTGAGAGCCTTTGAAATCTTTATATCTTTTTCTTAAAGCAACATATACATAGATGAAAAAAAAATAATGAAATCCATGCTTCATAATCATGCTATTTTCATAAGACATATTCATGAAATCAATGCTCATAATAAAATATACTTTTTCATATCACATATGCTAATCCTTATTTTATAAAAAAAATTATGATTTCATCAATAGCAATTCTTTGCATAAAAATATGATCATTTAAAAAAATAAATAAGGAGCATAAGATCTACTTACCTCGATCGTCCGGGACCTTTTAATCTTTCTTAAAAGAATCAGACAGTCCTATTTAAAATATTAAATCATTAATAAATTTCATATTTTTTATAAAATTACATAATATAAAGAAATGACCGATTTGATGATCAGTCCAATAAATCTCTCCCTTCGGCTCTAACCTGATTTAAGGTCATAGGTTCTCTAGAAGTGAGGAAGATAGCCTAATAAGGGATTCATAGGATTTCTTGGAGAGAGAATTTTTTTTAAAGAGAGAAAGTAGAGAGAGAAAGTAGAGAGAGAACGAATTCAATTCTAGAGAGAGAAAGACTTTAGAGAGGGATGAGAGAAACTTTCTCTCTTTTTTTTTATTTTTATTCTTATTATTTTATATATTTTTCTTTTCTTTTCTTTTTTTCTTCTTTTCTTTTCTTTGTTATTATTATTATTATTATTATAATTATTATTATTTGACTATATATTTTTCTTTTTCTTTTCTTTTTCTTTTTCTTTTCCTTTTTCTTTTCTTTTTCTTTTTCTTTTCCCTCTTGTGGCCTTCTTTGGCCGGAATAGGGGACCTAGAGGTCCCCGTTCCCCACATCAGCCGTTCACGGCCACCCCTTGCCCGATGGTGGTCGGCGGCAAGGAAGGCCTTCCCTCAAATTCGGAGGGCCTGTACCGACGGTCGGGGATGACCGTCGGTGCCGAAAAATCGGAGAAAAGAGGAAACAAAAACAGGAGTTTTCTTTTCCAGCAAAATCCGGCGACCCCGTCGCCGGCAATCGTGCCCACAGGCACGGAAAAGAAGAGAGAGAAGAGAGGGAGAGGAGGGAGACCTTACCACAACCTCCGGTGATCCCCACCGACGTGAAATCGTGGCGAGCACAGGTCGAGGGGCCGCGGCTTCAAACGAGAAAATCGGAGAAAAATCTCCGGCAATCGTCGGTGACTGGAGGGTCTACCAATAGAGGAGAGGGGGGGGTCACCGGAGGTTATGGTAAGGTCTCCCTCCTCTCCCTCTCTTCTCTCCCTTCTTTCCCGTGCTTGTGGGCACGATTGCCGGCGACGGGGTCGCCGGATTTTGCTGGAAAAGAAAACTCCTGTTTTCGTTTCCTCTTTTCTCCGATTTTCCGGCACCAACGGTAATCCCCAACCGCCGATACAGACCCTCCGAACTCGGGGGAAGGCCTCCCTTGCCGCCGGCCACCGTCGGGCAAAGGGTGGCCGTGAACGGCCGATGTGGGGAACGGGGACCTCTAGGTCCCCTGTTCCGGCCAAAGAAGGCCACGGGAGGGAAAAGAAAAAGAAAAAGAAAAGAAAAAGGAAAAGAAAAAGAAAAAGAAAAGAAAAAGAAAAATATATAGTCAAATAATAATAATAATAATAATAATAATAATAATAATAATAATAAAGAAAAGAAAAGAAGAAAAAAGAAAAGAAAAGAAAAATATATAAAATAATAAAAATAAAAATAAAAAAAAAGAGAGAAAGTTTCTCTCATCCCTCTCTAAAGTCTTTCTCTCTCTAGAATTGGATTCGTTCTCTCTCTACTTTCTCTCTCTAAAAATTTTTTTTTTTCTCTCCAAGAAATCCTATAAATCCCTTATTAGGCTATCTTCTTCACTTCTAGAGAACCTATGACCTTAAATCGGATTAGAGCCGAAGGGAGAGATTTATTGGACTGATCATTAAATCGGTCATTTCTTTATATTATGTAATTTTATAAAAAATATAAAATTTATTAATGATTTAATATTTTAAATAGGACTGTCTGATTCTTTTAAGAAAGATTAAAAGGTCTCGGACGATCGAGGTAAGTAGATCTTATGCTCCTTATTTATTTTTTTAAATGATCATGTTTTTATGCAAAGAATTGCTATTGATGAAATCATAATTTTTTTTTATAAAATAAGGATCAGCATATGTGATATGAAAAAGCATGTTTTATTATGAGCATTGATTTCATGAATATGTCTTATGAAAATAGCATGATTATGAAGCATGAATTTCATTATTTTTTTTCATCTATGTATATGTATGCTTTAAGAAAAAGATATGAAGATTTCAAAGGCTCTCAGATGGCTATGAATGAATCCCTTCGGGAAGGTCAACATCCGGAGCTAGCATCCACACGAAACATGGCCCTGCCAGTGGGTATAAAGTTGGCACATGAATTAAGAACTCTGTCGATTAAGAAACATGGTCCTGTCACGGATATAATAGTGACCTTAGCACGAATATCTGTGAGCAATGTTTTGAAACATAACATGAATACATGATGAAAATGATTTACGATTCATAATTGTGAAATATACATGATTTATGCATGCATGATGAGCTTATAACTTGTTTTATTATATGCTCTATGAAATATTTATTTTTGCAATAATTGTTATTTGCTAAATGATGCATTATCATAGAAAACTTATGCTTGATCCGGTAAAGAAGCGGAAGTCTACTTACTGAGCTAGTGTAGCTCATATTCTTTTTGTTTTCTCTTTCATGTACAGAGAAATAAGGCTAGGATCGAAGGAAAGAGAATCCAGGCTTGGAGATCAGCAAAGCAAGTTTAGAAATTTTGCTCTAGGAATTCAGTTTATGTTTATGGATTGTAGTCATTATGAATTTTAAGATTTGGATTATTTTATCTCTGGATTTAGATGCTCTGAACCAGTTTTGGTTTAATTAAATAATTGAATTGAACTTTATTATTATATTTATTTGAGATACACTTGTTATTATATTTAAGAAGATGAATTTTGGCTTCGTGTTATCGTGGGTCCATCCCTCGGTAGCATGGCCGTGTTATGTCCCGGGTTTGGGGCGTGACAACTAGCATGAGGGCTTAGATTTACAATCACTAAGATTTGTGATAGACTTAAAATCTCTTCTGGGAAGTACCTTACTTCTTGTTATCTCCCAAAAAAGAGAAAAGAAGATTTGTCTTAGAGTAATTGTAGAAAGCTTAAGCAATTAAACTTTAGGATCACTAAAGCTAAATATAGGATTAGTTTAAATAAGGCTAAATAAATTATATATGGGTTAGGTCATGCAGCTCGTAGCTCGTCTGAGCCCAATGTTCATCCTTATGCTGTCTCCTTCTATCTTCAGATTTACAAATAAATCCATAGAATTCCTATCTGCTGCTTTTCTCTTTTTAAATTAACTTTATTTTATTTTTAGAAAGAGGCCACTAGGCAATGGATAACACATAAATACAAGAAAAACCTAAACAAGTTTTTTTAATAACTAAAAAAAAATAACTTCCTTGGCCTTCCATTCAACAAATGATGACTCTAGGATTCCTTAAACCTTCATACTCTCAAAGTTATCCATAACCAACTCAAGGTGGTTAGATTCTTTAATTATATGCTAACCACCTTGTTCAACACTTCATACTCTTTGCCATCTACTTATATCAAAATACGTAGAAAACTAGGTGCCAATATCATTTAAACTATTTTCAGATCATAGAGGAGCATGAAAACTGGATGACTGTTTCTCCTGATCTGTTTTGATGGGAGCTTGGAAGGATCACTTGGAGATGGCAACCATATATAAATACCTAAATCATTTTAGGATGGCCCCCATCTGAAAAGACTTTTATTCTCTCTGATGTGATATAACAGTCTATAAGCCTAATAAACACATAGAAAACACCAAACTATGTAATTCTTTATTTCTTTCCAAATGTTCTTTATCGTTTACCCCCTTCACTTTGTATAGTTTTTTTCATTTTTTTAAATAAAGTACTGTTTTCACATGAGTCTTTCAAATATTTTATATGCAAAACATTTTGGAACTTATAAATAAGTCATTCCTTTTGCTTTGCACACATACGTATATCCCTATGGAATGGTTGGATTCAAAAGAAATTTGTTTTCAGACCTTCCCATCATATGCACTGGAAAAATAATGGAGAGAAACTCCACCATGAAATTGTATTTTATTTTTTTACATTTTTTAAAGAAACTCCGCCTCGGGTCGTGCAACAAGTGCTAAGGACAACAAGATAATATGCTAAAAGTAAATTCTATAGCTACGAAAAAGTTGCTTCCAACATTCTCTTGAACATAACAAAATTTACATACATTAGGTCTGGCTACAATGCACTTATGAAGATTATACCTACAAGATTATTCCAGATTGATAGAGAGAACTGAACAAGATTTTTTTCAATATGAAGAACAACCGCTAGACACAAGCACAAAGCAAAGGACTAGCTAAACTCATGGCATTCCAACATTATATACATGGTAACTTCATGCCTGCTGCATCCCTTCACAACAACATGCTATCCTCTGCCCCACTACTAACTTGCAGCTCGCTTCTAATGGGTTGCCGTGAGGACTGTAGATCCTTCAACCTGTAATATATAATAGCAGAAATTAAAATTTTATACTTTGTGAGGAAGATGAACGATAATACAAGTTATTTATCCTTTCTCAAAAATAATACAAGTTATTTTTCTTAGTATGAGTAATGGAATTAGATGGCAGAGTCTATGTTTCTTTTGAAAGAATCCTTTTTAAGGTATTATATAGCCGGTAAGGAACTGGCTACAAAGCAGATTGAGATGAATAATCCATTAAAGTTATCGCAAGAGGCACATCAAAGCTTCCTGCTAAATTGAAAGTCCATCAAGATCATCCTGTAATTAGTAAAAAGCTCAAAGAAGGCCAGATCTACAGTCCCTGCTAACACCACTATGAGTGCATGTCTGGTTCTTGGTGTGGGAGACATCAAACCATCACATTTTTTTTCCTTCCATTTCTCCTTTGCAGTTGCCAATTGGATCCAGACCTGATATTGGATTATGCTATTCTCATGCTTGCCATTTACCCAAAAAAATATCTTCAGCTCTATCACTGTAAGCTTTTAGTCTCATTAAGAATTCCCGTGTATCAATGTAATGATCTCTATTAATTGACCTCCAAATCCAATAGACAGTCAAGATATTCAAGAACAAAAGCCTGATGCAGAAATTTTATTTAGTTTAGTATGCGTGGCATTATTGCAGTCCTCATGTAATGCGGTTCTCATATCCTCTACCAAGGAAAAAAGGGTATCAGCAATCTGACATAATCTACAATCGATGTAAGAAAAATGTTTTCCTCAAAATATTGGAAAACAGTAAACTTTCAGACTTTCATAGAAGAGAATGAACAGTTACCGTGAAAGTGGCACCACATATCTCTTCTTCATTTGCTAAAGTAGCAGTGACCTTGTTCTTTGGGTTCTCAAAGCTTTTCAAGCCTCCCAGAGTGTTTGAATAGAAACATCCTGCAGTCCAACCGCCAACAATTATATAAAGATGAATATTATGGGTTGTATGCTTTAGTAACTCAAAAAGGGATTAAAGTTATTCTATTTGTTTACAAGAAGGTCCATGATTGGTTAAATAAGCATTGAAGGGAGTTGCAAGTAATCTCCTGTACATAGCAGGAGAGACCAAGATCAACTGCAGTGCTCCGTCATAGTGTTACAAGTTGAATCCTTTCGAGATCAAAATGGTAAAAGGCAAGTTAACACGTGGAAGAATATGAGAAATTCATCAAAGACAAAACACTTATAACAATCTCAAATGCATTAAGACCATATACAAATAGGCTCGTGAATTCTAGTAGTTAAAGATAAGCATTAAAATTGTGGAATCACTGAGTCATGAATATAAACAAGTTGGGATTGCTTGCTAGTAGTTCTGAACCTTGTATGTTTACCTTGTTGGACTTCATTTAGGGTTATATAGAAAATTATTAAAGTAGAAACGTACCAATGTTAGGAAGAGCATTATTACATAAGTTTAAGGAAAGATTTTAATAGCCTTGCATGGTCATAGGGAAAAAAACAAATATTTCAAATTGCAAAGGCACAAAGTAACTGATAGTGAAGTTCGTATGGATTATTTATTTCAGAGATAAAGAGATAGTTCCATACTAGATATTCTTAAGTTGAATTGATTCCTTGTATGGTAACATCATATAACGCTCATATCATTCTAATACCAACTATAAGAAAGTTGCCCATCACATCTGAAAGGAATTTGGAGTCCATCTAGTAAGTGATCTTTGAAAGTTACATGGAACAAAACTAATAGATTCAGATCTTATTTTTCTGTTGATCAGTAAGTATTGTAATTTCTTGACTATGAGTTCAGTAGTCTTTGTGAGCTTATTTATGAAAACAAAGTCTAGGATCTACCATACAATAAGTGGGGTTTGCCTTGACAGAAGATGCAAAAAGTGATGTGATAATTTATTACAGAAGATTGAGTTACATGAGTCTTTGAGAAGATCATGATATTAAATGGATTCCATGAATGATGGAAAGAGTCACATGAAGTAATTAATTACTAATATAATTAGGCCTCTGAAAAATATATAATCATTGATTGGCAAAGGCAACTCAAGAGGTTTAACGATTGTGCCATGGCTGGCTTTGTGTTTGTGAATGAAAAGTTAACTAAAGATACTAGCCTATACATAGTAAAAAGGTGGGTATGTTTAAGAAGATTAATGACAATGAACATAATGTTTATTTTCCTAGAGATATTGGAACTTTCATTTTAAAATCATAGATTTGTATGTGAAACAATATCCAGTAAGGCCGTACAGGAGGGAAAGGTTATGGGAAATGAAATAAGATACTTGTGTAACCAGAATAAATTATGGATGAAACAAGAGATTAATTAGTGCAACCAGAATGATTGTTGATGAAAGCCAGAATGTGAGAAAGGTTACGTAGCTAGTTTCTGACATCTACGGGTTAAGAAGTTGCCTGACATGACACAGAATAAACCCCTATAGTTAAGTTGAAGTTGCATTCCCTCAACTTTGCCAAAACAAGTCAAGTTAAATTGAGTTTCTATTCTAGTATTATATAATTAGGTTTAGTTGAGAGTTATTTCTAATAATAATTGGTTTCAAAGTCTTTGACAAGATTGGAGGTCTAGATAACTTTTCTTCCCTTAAGAAAAGGTTAGAGATCATTTCTTGATTTACGATTTTGAAATGGCTATGCACAAACCGATTGTTTGAGTCTAAAAATTATTTTACAAAATTATATAATCTTCCTTTCTACTTTCTTCCTATGTGGTCCAAATGGAATAGCTATTTGTGCCACATGTTTAACTCTTCTTAGTTACCATGCAAGGGTAATATTATTATGTATAAACTCTAGTCAATCATCTTTCTCTATTTTCGACTGAATCATAGACCACTGTGTTGTTATACCAACTCGGAGAATCAACCCCATTATAATAATTAAATATATGATGATCGAACAAATGCTAAAAGTTATCGATCAATAGATCAATTACCTTGAGGGAACGGTGCGAGAGACTTGCCACATGATCCTTTAAGCAGGTCCAGATTGTCACCAAACGCCACGCACCCATCTGCAGTAATTCCCCAGAACAAAGGAACCTTTCCATCTGGATCCTGTTAGATTACAAGTATAAAAGAGCATCATTAACCACTGGAGCTGCATGCCCAGTAGTTAATAAGTGCCAAGGGTGGGGATGATGACTCACAGAAGCAACAAGGATCGAAGAAGTGGTTTTGTCGAAGAGCACAAAGGCGAAATTGCCTGTGAGGTGGGCAAGCATGAAGCTGGGTGGATATGGAGCCCGGTCACGGAGAGCCTTGTAGGCCTCAATGACAAGCACCACCTCGTTGGCAGTCTTGGAAAGGCCATACTGCTGCTTTAATCTTCCAAGGTTATCCAGGACTCCTTCAAACAAGCAGAATATGTCATCCTTTGCTGCAAACGACCTGCAACAAATTCTCACCATTGGTAGTCCACACATAGAGAAGATTTTATATATTTTGGAAAAGATCTGATGTAATGCAAACTTTGGCTTAAAAGTGGATGGTGGTACAAAACTATTTTGAAGTCTTGAGAACCATGCTTCAATCAGCTAAGCAATTGAATGGATTCATCCAAATCCAACTTCCACATCTGAACACCCCTCATTTCCCCCTAAAAATTAAACTATATCATAGGATGGATCAGGTATTGGACATTTGCAATCCATCAAACAATATAGCTTATCGATCAGAGCACAGTAATTTCCCATAGAAGGGCTGTTCATGCAAAAATTTTTTATGATAAATATTTGGAAAAATACCTCCTAACATTTGAACATAAAGAATCTCTTGATCAACAGAAAACAAAACATATCCTTAAGGTTCAAACTTAGGGGTTACAACCAACGGTAGGAGGGCTGTCAATTATTTGATAAAAATGATAGAAGAATAAGAAGAATTGTTCATATTAAAAGAAGTTGGAGAAACATCTCCAACAGTTTGAACATAAAAATTTTCTTAGTCAACATGAGAGAGCTGGAAATCTATATACTTTAAATTAGCACAAGTGTCTTGATGCTGGGCAACTAGTCAAAGTAGATTAGAATAAGACATATTGTACGTTGGTTGCACCAACCTGACCCAACTAACCTTGGCAACATGAACTTTTCTTTTTCTTACCCTGAATAACTAAAACCCTTTGTCTGCGGATTATCATTGGGAATTGCACTTCAGAATCTATGCAATGAACAAACTCCATGTACTACCAGGCTAAGTGAATCTCTTAAAGCTGGGTTGCATCAAGAATATATTCAAATTCTAGATGTTGATGTGCGCCAGAAATCTTATCCAGAGTCTACCACGTGGCTTCCACTTTTGGACTTGTTGCCTCCAAGAGGAGGAAAAGTAGTCCTAGATAGATACATGGTAGACCTGCACTCTCACAAAAATAGAGCTTGCCATCTATCTCTTTGGAGGAAAAGTTAGGTATTCCTCTGTGGGACCCTATGTGTCATGATTCCAAAATTCCATATAGGTAGGTCTAAGTAAGGCTGGTCCATCACAAAGTAAGCAAAAATCTAACATCTGGTGGTCTAACTAATTTTCACCACAAAGTCGGCAAGTATTAGGATTATCGAAAGAACAAACTCCTCATTAGCTCATGCCTGGCTAGAAACTTTGCTTGAATTCAACTCGTTTGATCATACGATCATCTAGAAATAGACCTGGCTAGGTCAAGCTCAGCTCATAATAGAAATAATCAATAAACTAATTATTTTATTATAATTTATTATAAATGATATTTGTATATAATTATTAATTATTAATCAACTATTAATATTAAAATAGTAATAATCAATTACTGATTAACTAATAAATTACAAAAGTATAATTATGATTATAATTATTAAATAATTAAGCAATATATAATCATTAATAATTAATAATATGATTTATTTATTATATATAAATAATCATGAATAAATATAAATATGTTTTAATCATTCTGGGAAAACATTATATTTTAATTATAGCATTAATATATAATGGTAAAAAAATTAACTCAAAGCAATCCTCCATACTCTCATTGGATCTCTTAAGCAATCCTACGTGTGCAGTTTGAGTAATTTTTTTTTTTAAAAAAGAAAATAGATGAACTCGATTAAATTTGACTCGATTATTTAGATGCACTCAACTTGCTTCCATCCCCTTCCACATGTTCAATAACAAACCAAGTTTTTCTGGCCACACCTAAGCCATTCCTAGTGTCAGCATCTTTAACTTGGACTGGCTATGGTCTACCTTTCAAGCATTACTTGATAATATCCTTATCTCAAATGGCTATTCTCATATATATTTATTAGATACTTTTTTTTTTTGTGAAAGGATTTATTAGATACATTCTATTCTCAGAAAAAAAAAAAAGTTCAAATTAACAAGGCACCAATCCAGCCATGGAAACATTGTGGTGCAGAGCCTTGGGCCAACAGGATGCACGAAAAAAATGCTGTCCCAAGTAATAATTAATACCAGGCCAGAAGCAAAGACAGGTGCTGCCCATCTCTTGATCTCTGGACCAGCCTCATCCAGAGGGTCACAGTTCTCCCGGGTTGCCTCGTGGATAAGAACGAGAGGACCGCTTTGTTTTTGTTCCAGAGGCATGGGTCCCATGTGAACAATTTGTCCCCTGATCAGCTTCCAAGTAAAATTTTCCAAAGCTTGGTTTCTCTCTCTCTCTTGCTTTCCTCTCTTTCTGAAGTCTAAACTGTGGGCGGTTTTCTCACTCACAAGCTTCCAAACCCTTCTAAACCACCCCCCAAAAAAAAAACCCCAAAAAATAATATTTTATTATTAGAAAAGGAAAAGAAAAGAATTAATACACTTAATTTTATTATTTATAACATTTAATTTTATTATTTATAACATTTTTTTTCCCAGCAATGACACATCATTATATAAAATTACCCACCCGTGTATCGCACCAACCCGCGTTGCACAGGAAAGAAGGTGGCTCAGTGGCACGCCTCCCAATCACCATACAAATATCAATATATTTCCAGCATATTGGCATTCTTCTTCCTCATTTTAGAAGAAAGCATTTTACATTCGAAAAAAAGAAAAAAAAAATCTATATAGAATAGAGAGGAAAAATCATTGCTATCCAAGAAAAAAGCAAAATAAATAAAAGCTTTGGTTTTTATAATCTTCAAGACAAATCATCCTAGATCCAAGTAATCCAAATCTCCACGCTTCGCACAATAGAAAAATTACTGATAAAATTTCATCAAAAAAGAAAATTCTAGATAAAAAAACAATTAATAATGTCAAACGAAAAGAAAAAAGAAAAAAAAAAGTAAGTAGAATATATAGCAAAGAGAGAGGATGTGGGAGTCTCGGAAAGGCATGCACATAGCTTTCACCACCACCCCTAAGATCGAGTGTTGGAAATCAAAAACACCAGAAGCTATATATAATCAAAAGAAAAGAGAGAAGAAAAGAAACTAATTAAGAGGACTACAGGTTGGAGGAATTGGGAAGGCACCTCGGGCGGAAGGGGGACTGGTTGGCGTGGGAGTAGGCGAGGTGGCCGACGGCGCCGATCTGGATCGACACGGCCGGCACGGAGCTCCCGATGAATCGGCTCACGAGCTCCGACCCCCGCGTCTTCGGCGACGGCGTCCTGCTCCCCGCCGCCACCAGCTCCGCCGGCACCTCCACTACCTCGCCGCTGAACACCCCCAACATCTCTCTCTACCTCTCTCCCCACAAACGACACACACCACCAAACCCAGAAACGAATACCAGGATCTATGCAAATGGAGAGGTGGAGGGGAACCAGGGGGGTATTTGGCGTTATATAGCTGAGCTTGATAGCTATTTTGGACCCACCACTCCTAATCTCTTTCCCTCCCCCCCCACCCCCCCCCCCCCCTCTCTCTCTCTCGTATTCTCTCCTTTTCCCTTTGCTTCTCGTCATATAATACATAAATGACGACAAAATGCTTCAGTGATGGACATTAATAAAATCCAGTTACACAAGTCATAAGCAGTAAGGAATCTCTATCCATGTTCCCTTAGCCTACGGTAGTTCTGAAATGTTACCACATATGGTCTTGACCATATTTATAGAATAAAATTATGATTTATAATATCATCATTTTTTTATTTATTTATGTTTATAATTTTTATATGTTATATTTTTATCTAGAAGATTCTATTTGAGAACGACGGTCGATTATGCGTGGATGTCGTGAGGGTCGTAGACGGTGCATCTGGTATGTACTCGAATCCAGTATTATTTGCCAAGCAGCATGTTTTTGGTATCATGGAAATAAAATTCTGCCACGTCGATGAAATTTTTGATTTATATGGATATATATATTGATTATTTTAAAAGATTTTTGTAAAATTTTAGGGGAAGAGTAAGGTGACGTAGCAAATTAGATAAAGAAAGAGGTGAAGTTATTGGTTGTAGAGTTGGGTAAGAGGTAGTGTGCCGTCATGAAACGTGCTATCCAAATGGAAGAGGTCCACTCAACCGGTCCTGGCCCTGTTTTTGATGGCTCCTTTATTTTTCCACGTGACTGCGAAGTCCTTAATCATCCTTTCTTGACGCATATAATTACATTCGAGCTCATGGCTTCCTCTAAGATGTAGAGTTGTTTATACACACATACATAAATATATGCGACCATTCCGGCATACAGGTAAAAACATCCTATGCAATTTTTCTCGAAAAAATATGTATGTGCGTTTAGGTTAAGCTGATAATCATGGGGCAAGAACATGACAATACTGCATATATCTTTATAGTTTCCGTTCTATTTTTTCCCCCTTTTCTCAATGGGGTGGAGCTGTTCACTTTTTTTTGTTATTTTGATCACTTTTGTTGATCTTAATTTCAATTTCCAAGTGACTAACAATTAAAAAGTGACCTCCCACACAAAAGAAAAATAAACATAAGGAAACCAAAGTGACTAAGGGCAATCAATAGGATTCTCTAGCTAACTAGAAATGCAATTATGAGTTCTTAAATTGCCTCACCATTGAGGACTTCAAAAAATCATAAACCAAAGAAAAATTATTATAAGAAGAATAATACTTACCTAGACAATAAGATAGTAAAATAGGATTAGATAAAGATGAACAATTTATCTTTATTAATTAGCTACAAATAGAAATCACCACATATTAGAGAAAGATGTATAAACTTCACAACTGCAAACCACTATAAAAAAAAAAGGATCACAAGGAATGATCAAATTAAGAGGAATGATCGATGTTGCTATCGGGGAGTCAAACTGGCTTAGGCTATCAAGTTGGAGTCAGAGAAGGATGACGATCGCAAGACAACCGATCGAGATCTTTAAAGCTAGGCACTGGTGCCAAGTCCTCGATCCATCCCTTGGATCGATCCTACAAAATCATCAAACATAGAAAAATTCTCACATTGAAGGAGCTTTTCCAGTGGTGGATCCTCTGATACTCAGTCTCTTGTGGAGACAAACAAAAGAGGTATGAGCAGTAGGTGGAGATCAGAGGTTGTATCGAGTATGAAGAGCAGAAGGTCAATAATGGAGAATGGAGAATAGAAGATGGAGGATGGCATGTAGAAGATGAGGAATGGAGAACTCAAAGCTCTACAGAAGAGCCAGATTTCAGTGCATATAGATTCTATCTCTGGGAGAAGGCATGCGAGATAGGTGTTCACTTACTTGGAGGGTCATGGAGAAAAGATTTTATAGATGAAGGTGGATACCTGTCACCTTCGGAGATGTATGCTGTCTGTCGGAGAGTACTGGCTTTAGAGATGTGCTCTGGCTATCAAAAAATAAAGGCACACACATCTTGAGGTTGTTGAGATCATGGATCTCACCTAGTGGAGGAGGAAGTAGAGCAAATAGCTTATCATTTTACGGATAGAAGGCTCTGAAGCTCCCCTAATACGATCGTAAAATATCAGATGGCATAGGTTAGACAATCACTCCATTATCCTCTATTGAGGACATGCGTTAGACTATTACTGGATTGTCGGCACCACGATGGATGGTCTGTCTTAGGGTGCATCACTTGGCCCCCATTTTTGAGGTCGAGGTATTCTTTTAGGCTCGGATAAAGAAAGTAGAGAAAACTCCTGCATTTGCCATGGCATTGGCGATCAGGATGGGTGCTGAGGCTTTGTGCTTTGACTCTTTCGAGACTGACCCTAATAAGGATCTCCCGAATGAGGCAGCACCAAGGCATATTCTTTGACTACCGCTGGCTCAGATTCGATGCTTCGATTAGAGTGCCAGATGAGAGGAGTCTTAATGTCATGCGCCGCTTAGGTCATACCTCGAAGGGACGAAGATGTGCACATTTGTGGGAGACATATATTCACCCTCATCTTCTGAGAGGACATCATGACATGTGGGCCTCCTGATGCGATGAGTGGATGTTTCGATAGTGATGATCTAGATAACATTTCGATATCTAGTGGGGTACTAACATACGTAGGCCAATCGAACCACTCACTTGAATTGCCACCTCTATCGAGTGGTGCTATAAATGGCACAGGAGGAGTGCACGCCACTCACCTCGGCTTCCACTTACTAACATAGAGTTGCTTATGCTAAGTAAAGGAGCACCGTCATAGCCATCATCATCTTCTTCCTTTCTTGGTCTAGGATTTCTGGTGCGTCTATCCCTTTTGTCCTATTTCTTCTTCTTGGTTCTTCTCTTCTCATTCATCTTCATGGCTTCTCCCTTAGATAAAACATGTATGATAGGAATCCATTGATCAGGGGTCTCCTGCTCAGGCATCTGACGGTTCTGCCATGGATGCATGTGGGATTCATCAAAGTTAGGACACTATCAAATCTGTCCTAGAGGAAGATGATCTTGGATAGATTCGAAGGGAGAATGGGATCCGCAATAGCATAGTCCTTGAAGCTCCCAGCCTCTCCAGCAAGGTAACTTCTTCATAGGGAAATAGGGTAGCCTTCTATGAGGAGACTTTGAGGGCTGATTTGAGACTTTCTAGTCCTAAGGTTCTCGCTGAACTGCTGGGTGGTATCGGCTCTATCCTGCACAACTTATCTCCAATACCCGACAGATGATAATTGGGTTCTTTTGATTCCTTTTGCTCCAAGGAATACATCTCCATGCAAGGATGTTTGGAGCATTCTTTCAGATAAAGATGCATCATCAGAGCAGAGGTTGGTGGTATGTTTCTTCTAGTAAAAGCATCACCAACTTTTCTTCTGACCCCTCCTTTATTCATGAGTGGAAGAGTCAGTTCTTTTTTGCATCCTCCTCAATCTGTGGGTGTTTCTGACCTAGTGGAGGTCATCGGAGAAATCTACATTACTGGATCAGAGTTGTCCAAGGCAAAAGAGTTGATGGTTCAAGAGTTGAACTAGCTTAAAGTGCCATCATACTTTGAGCTTTTGCACAAAGATCTCCTCAGAAAGCTATACTTCGAAGGTCCACCTCCTAAAGGTGAGTGTAGGCATCCATTCATTTAACCTTAAAGTAGTAGAGCAAAATATGATGACTTTTCTATGTGTATGCAAGTCTGGCATTCTCTGGGGAGGAGTGGAGGGGATGATCGATGCTGACCCCAAAGAGAAGAAAAGGAAGGAGAAGAAGAGGAGGAGGGTCATACGATCATCTTCTCCTAAGGCTATTGCAGTCGAGGCTGCCATTACTAAGGCTGTGGAGCAGAAAGAGAAATGGTCGAAAAAGAAGCACGACGCCTCTCCTTTGGAAGCTGCAGAGGTCATTGTGGCTGATGTAGCTCTTACTAGGTGCGGTCCTCTTAAGGTCGTAAGAGAGAGCACTCCTACCCTTCTAAATGCTTCTCAACCTCCTACTAGTAGTTCGGTGCCAGTTGCTGAGGCTTACACGAAGCTATTAGAAGAATTGATATTTTCAACTGACAGGGAGAAGCTATTGGTACGATCCTTCAAGGATTGCCTCTGAGATTTCTCTTGCAAGGTCTCCAAGGTAAGGCTTTGACTTTAATTGTTTGCAGCACATCTATTTCTGACCTAATCTGATGGTGATCTTCAGAGAGCTCTTAAGATATGGGGTTTACTTCAATAGGTCCAGCTGTTAGATGTGTGCCCTAAAAGTCAAGTATTGGCTAACATATTTTATAATTTCAGAATATAACTTTATACTTATAAAATATTTATTATTAATAAATAATATTTTTATTTTCAATCATATTTTATGTGTTCATGATTTGTCTTAAAAATTAATAGTTGATTTTATATATTCTCAAGATGTTGAGAATTTGAGATATACATTATTAGTGATCAATTTTTAAATACTCCCGATCGAAAGATCATCATGGAAAATAGTGATCGATCTAATTAGATCAGTACATAGATCACTTTTCTTTCGAACAGATGAATCTCGAGTCTGAAGTATGAGGATACTAGGATGAGAGTGTAGGTAGTTGTTAGAGAATAACTTGCACTGAACATGACCAACATGAGAAATCACTTAAATATCTACTCACTCATCAGCAGTCTTCTCGATCCTACAGTGGTGTGAGTGATCTTTTGACCTGTAGTGTATTGACCATTCATAGAGAGATTACTGTAGTTTGACTATATGTTCACTTGGTCCCTAGCATTCGGATCCTTACTATGTATGTTGACTATAGTGGGTTCAGACTCGCTATTAGGAGTAAGATGCACCTAGATGGAATCTATCAATCTTGATAGGAAAAGAGAAGTCCTATGTAATTCGTGAGACTGAGTTCAGAAAGTCTTTGATCAAAGTAAGTATAAATATTGAAAAGAAATTTTTACTGGATTCATGAATGAACTCGAGTCGAGCCAACCTGGCATATGATTGACGTTGGAGTTTGACGAGTTCTCCATGACCTCCATCAAATCAGATCTCACAATAGAAGAATTGAATCATATGGTAACTATATCTAAAAGTTCATTACTTTCATTCTGCTAAGTTACCACTATATATTTCTAGGTGTCACTGATGGATTGTGAAACTCATCGAGCATCGTCTTGACGATTGATGACTCTCGAAGGATAGAGTTGGAATTATTTCAATCCATCGTAAGAAATTTTGATGATATTATGATGGAGATCATAATATATCTCACTACCAGATAGAATGAAACCTATGGGGTCACCAACAAAAGAGATTTTTATCTGATCAGATGGTTGACAATGATTATGAATCATTGAAAGGTATAATTATCAATATGATCGATGATTAATTTTATGCAAAAATTATAATTAATTAATTTGATTGAGTATTGAGGTTCAGATCAATAATTAAATTGGATTCAGTTTGACTTGGATTGGATTTGATTAGATCAAGCCTGAATACAAGGGAGATAAATTTTTGATTTGATCAAGATTTAGGTTCATTTAATTTCTAATTAGATTAAGATTTAATTGAGGAGATTGGGTTCTTAATTAGATTATATTCTCTCCTCTCTTTGGGTCCAACCAAATCAGATTTAGATTGAACTAAAATTGAAACACCCAGAGTCCCAAGTGACTGGGACTCTCTCTTCCTTGCACATGCCCTAATATCCATGAGAAAAAAACTCAAGCTAAAGAATTTGGCATTAATTATTTCTGCATGAAAGAGAGGAGGACGCAAGAATGGGGAGGCGGTATTGTGATGACTTATATCCTTATCCAATTCTTAATTTGAATTTGATTCAAATTGAATAAGAGGATAAGAAGGAAATATATCAACAAAAATTAGGAAAGTTTGGCAGCACCAACCTATCCCTTTGTGCGTTGAGAAAAAAATGAGTGTGAGAAAAAAATTAGATTTGATTTCTTTCTCATGCCACACCTCATATTTTGGCAATAAAATATTGCATGCCCCACTTTTTGGCATGCAAGAAAGTGTGGCACTTCCTAAACCCTAATATCCCTTTCTCCCTATAAAAAGGGTCCAAACATTGGATGCCTGAAAAAAAAAGAAAAAAAGTGGAGTGAAAATTGTTTTCATGTGCCAAGCCTTCTTTCTCTTTATTCTTCCTCTTGTTTTTCTTCATCCCACAGAGTGTCTATGAGATTTGAAGAAGAAGCTATATCATTCATCAAAGAGGAGATCTCTGTAAGAGAGCTAGCACCCTAGGGAGATCACCTACTTTTGATTGAAACAAATCCTTATGTGAATACTTGTAGAGGTCGGGCACGTGCGCGGCTAAAAAAATCATTCAAATCCACAGATCATCAGCTATGGTGTATTTTGACCCGTGCAAGATATTAAGATCTGATCTCAAATATTTATATTTTATTTTCAGATTATATGCATTTCATAGATCTGGGCACCAATAGATTACATATCTGATCTATTGCATGAGAGGTTAAAAGGGTTTAACCTATATCATTTCTGCTGTGTTCAAAATTATTTTGAAATATATACATGCAACCTACCTATTTTCTAACACCAGCATCTAGAGAAAGAAGTTTGCCGATCCTGGCACCTTCTCCAGGAGGCTGAGGAGGAGCAGGATGAAGTAGTAAAGGAGTTGCATACCATCATGTCATAGTCGGGAGAGCAACTCACCATCAAGAAGTCCTGGGCCAATGCTATAGAGATCATTCTGTGAGAAGTCAAGGATTCTCTTAAAATAAAGGTCGCTCAACTCTTGGGGAGCGGAGCTAAGGTTGTGCATCTATGAGACTAGCTGGTGAAGATCGAGAGGAGTGATTGTCAGGCTAGAGAGGAGGGGTCCAAACAATAGAGATCCATTCTCAACTGGCAGAGAAAGCTATTGCTAGTGAGCACCACCTTGTAGAAGCTGTTGTAGAGGGCGTGGAGGCCTTCAAATAATATGACAAATTTTGCCAAGAGTTACTAGGGTCATGCCAGGAAGCCTTCTTTATGGGCTTCCATAAGTGCAAGAAGTTGGGAGCGCACTTCCCAAGGATTGACCTTAGCCATGTATCTATCTTGACTCTATCCTCCTCAAGTAGCGATTCAATCGATGTAGAGGGAGATGGAGATGTGGAGGGTGACACCGAGTCACGCCCCTAATGATTTTTTTTTCTTTTTGTAATTTAGTGGTAGAATTTTTGTAACCCAAAAGAAGCCATCAAAATGAATGAGTCCTTTTCGATTTCCTTTCTCTCTCTCTTTTTCTTCTTGTGTGTATCTTCATGCTTTGATTGTTTGAGAAGCAGGGATAAGATTTAGTATAGAGGAACCCTTGGTGGACCTACCAAAGAAGAAGAGAAAGACCAGTTGTGCATAGGGCTGGAAATAGGTCGGGTCGGACCGAGTCCTGCCTCTGCCCGAGCCCGGCCTGAAATAATTTTTTGGGCTTTAGGCTGGGCTTAAGCCTGATTTTTTTGAAAAAATACAGGCCTGAGCCCAGCTCGAGCCCGAGCAAGGCCCAAGCCCAATCGGGTCGGCCTGAGTCCAATCCGATTTTTCACAGTTCTTTTCCCCTCTTAAAAGAAAAAACAAAAGAAAAAAAAATCCTAACCTCTAACCTCCGACTCCTCCATGGACTGGAGCCAAAGATGTCGACGCTTCATCCACCATCAAAGGCAAATAGCTCCCATCCTTCCCGGCCCCTTCATCTACTCCACCTCCATCGCATGCTCTTACTGCGGCACCGATTGTGTCGTCGCTGTCGTCGTCCTTCGTAGTATGGTCTTGATGGTAGTTCCTCTAAGGTAGCCTGCCGCCTGATTCGGTGCTTCCTCTGTGATGGGATTGTTTGAAGACAAGAATGGTGGATGGGAAAAAAAATTAAAAAAAGAACGCAGAAGGCCATCATGCATAGATTACCATGGTAATGATGCCCCTCTTGCCTCGACGGCCGGATGGAGACGGGCTTAGCAAGGGGATCCTCAACTTCTGACTGGAGAAGTCACCTAAAATGCCTCCTTCGATGAAAGGAGCGATAAAGGTGCTACTAAGAGAGGATGCCCTCACAGAGACTCTGGGAGAAGGGGTGAAGGCAGCCTTGAATCGGACCCTGGTGCCTTGAGAGTGGGTGGGAGGAGAGGAGAGTATCTGCGCATCCAGGGAGAAGCGCGAGGGGCTTGTCGAGTGATGGCTGACGGACGAACATGGACCACGGACGGTGATGGAGATGGTGATGGCTAGCCAACAGATGGCCGACGGGTGACGGACTATGGCCCCATGAGCTAGGGCATCAAATGAGGAAAGTTGAGAAGGGAACAGGAAGACGGAATAGTAAAACCCAATTTATTTAGCTTGGGTAGACAAGCTAAATGGACTTAAGAGTTAAGAGAGGAAGAACTAGGTACAGGCCTCATAGAAAAATTATCGAACTGAATTTCAGACTAACATTTGAGCTCGGGCTCGGGTCGGGCCAAAGGTATACCCGAGCCCTGTTTGAAATATAAACGGGCTCTAAATTTAAGCCCAAGCCTGATCTAAATTTCTTCAGGCTAAGCCCAAAGTTCGATCCGAAGTCGTCCCGGCCCGAGCCCAGTTCCAGCCCTAGTTGTGTAGCATCACTCCTAGAGCTGGGTTGAGTCGAGGAAAGGAAGAGCTAGGTTCTGCCGCTCATGAGGTTCTTGCGAGATCTCTCTAGTCGGGCCTTCTCCAAGCATGGTTAGGGATGCATCTCAAATCAGAGTAGAGATTGAAAATGAACCCATCTAGATGGTCAGACCAAGCCTATCGGGGACCAAGGGAGTCCTTTTAGATGCAAAGTGTTGCCCAGAAAGGTAGCAACCTAAGAAGAGGGATGAATTGGATTGTTTGAAAAATTTTAACTAAATTAATAATCTAAACAAGTATATGCTTCAATTTAAACTTATTTGAGTATTTGTGAAGAATAAATAATGTATAGCAGCAGAATAAGTAAAACTATGTAAGAATAAAAATGATATAAGATATGCAAAGTAAGAGAACACAACTCAAACATATAAATTTTATAATGATTCGGTGCAATTCCGCACCTATGTCCACTCCCTAAGCTCTTCTTAAAAATTTTACTATAATAAATTCGATTATAGTGTATTTATTTTATCCGAAATCATAAATAAATCTAGTTAATTTTTTGGGATCACCAACACAACCTATATACCGATTATTTTCTGGACTTATAATCAACTCAGTTGGTTTTACAAGCTCACAAATCAAAATCTAACAAGTCTAATTTTGAGTTTGAACGGATCTAATCCTCAAGTTTCTTTTTCTAAAAAAAACTTATAAAGAAAACAAAATACAAGATATAATTTTCAGCATAAGTAAAATAAAACAGAAAAAAAACTCTTTGAAACTCAAAAAAATGGCTGTGAAATGGCTCTTTTGAAGGTTCATTTTTCTTTAATTGATACTTGAGAGGATATAGATGAGGTTGGAGAAGATCACTCTTTAAAAGTTCTCAAAATAGTGTACTTCATCCTCTCTTTTCTTCTCTTTTAATGATATTCAATGAAGCTCACAAAATGAATATTTCACCCTTCAATCCCACTAATCTTACTTTTCAAATTGATTCTTTAGCTTTTAATAGGCTTGATATTGGCTAAGAATGAATTTTGGCCATTGAGAGGCTTAGACTACTCGTTGGAGTGAAAAACTAGCCATTAGAAATAATTTTGTATGCTTCTAAAAATTTTATAGAACTAGCCATTGGAACTCGAGTCGACTTGGATTGGACTCGACCGATTCAATTTTGGCTCAAGTCTATCTTCTTGAAAATACTCCTCTCTATTTTTTCTGCAACTTTCACTCGAATAATTCAAGTCAACTCAAGCTGCTGCTCAAATTTCTATGAGTCCACTTGAATTTTTGTGAGTCTATTTGGATTTTCTGTCCTTTCTTCTTTGAGTTGACTTAGATGACACTCGAGTCGACTCGAATACATACCGACTAAAACTTTGGCATATCAATTTTTTTTATTTTTAGCTTGAGTCAATTCGGATAAAATTTGAGTCGACTCGAATGACAGTCAATTAAAAAATTCTGAATAAATTTCTGCATGAGTGACTTTTTGACTTCAGCTTTTGAGAACTTCTTTAATCTTGATTTTTATGATCTTTCATAGCATATAAGCTTCCAAAAACTTCTCATTTATATTTTATTTAGATATTTGGATCCATTCTTTTTCTTGATTCAGCTATTTTTAAGAAAATTTTTTTTATGGATAATTTTTTCATTTTCAGTACTTAAGAAATTCTATATTTACTTATAAATACATGATTAGTAACATAATCACTCAATATTTTAAAATTATCAAAATTAATCATAGAATTAAAAATCTCTCTCCATTTGATGATGACAAAATTTTAGATATATGCATAGTAAAAACATAATGTGTTTCAATTGATTTACAAATATAGTCATGAAGTTAAAAAGTAAAAGCTTGCAAATATCAACTTCATGAATACTTAAATTGATCTTAAATTTAAATATCAATATTATATTCAACATATATTCATTTCATATGATGTTCTTAAGCAAACAAATGGGTATCTCAAATATAGTGAATCAATTCAATTCAAGCATATACTCAACTCAATATACTCTGTTCCTTTTTGACATCATCAAAAAGTGCAAAGAGGGATAAAAAAAATCATCAAAATCAATTCAAGTTCAAATATACACACATTCAATATTTAAATTTAGATTTTCTAGCTTTTGATACCATAACTACTCTCCTTTTTGAAATTTGATAGCAAATTGAGATTGAATTCTTCTTAGTTTTTATCAATATATGTTAAAAAAAATATATATCTCCCCCTTTTTGAATAAAGTTGCTATATTAATTTAATTTTTAAATTCAAAGATAAAATTATTTTGAGCTTCAAGAATTCAAGAATGATATAGCTTTTCAAAATAAAGATATTTGAGTATTAAAGTCAAGCATAAGATATATTTCAAAATTTATCACTTTCTTTTCATAATAAGTAGCAATCAATTAAATTCAGAAATGATATTATGAATGTATCTAAGTAAATCTATCAAAATCATTTTTTACTCATCTTAAGAGGCATCAATCAATTTGAAGCATAAAGATATCAACTTTAGAATTTGTCTCAAGGTATAATGTCAATGATATATTCATACAAAATAGATTTGAGACAATTAATGCATCTTTTCTTTTGCCAAAGATGAAGCAAAAGAATACAATGCAATAACAATCTATTTGATATCAATTATTTAAGTTTTTTTTGATAAAAAAATGAATCAATTACATTTAGATCAAATTATTTTGATAAATTATTTTGAATTGATACTAATAAATTATACAAAATAAATCATGAAGAGATTTTCTGTTCAAATTTAGATCTTTCTTTTCTTAAGAAATATCACTCAATTAAGTCCCAAAAAGATATGAAATTCTTTAATTTATCTCAAATTATATAAAAAATATAGCTATGAAAAATCAGATTTAAGATAGAATATTCTTCTCTTTTTATCAAAAGATAGATCAATAAAATACAAAAAGTAGTAAGATATCTGATACTAATTATATCTAGTTTTTAAAATAAATGATAACTTACTTGAAAAGTTCAATTTGATACTAATTTCAAAGGATTTAAGAAGAATATTTATCAAATTTATTTCTCAAAAATAATCAATCAGAGTAAGAACAATAGAAGTGATGATTCTCAAAATTATAGATGATAATGAAAGCTTGCAAAATATGAATGTTCATCAATAATTTAACTTTTAAGATCAATAATAATTTTTATTATAATACTCAATGAATATTTTTCTAAAATAAATTAAACAAAAATAACATGAGTGCTTAAATAAATCCATATGACAAAATAATTTCTCTTATTAGGTCAATGATAATATTTTCTTTCTTTTTAAATTTAACTTGAATTTGACTTTCAAATTAAGATATATATATATATATATATATATATATATATATATGTCTTTTTAATAAGATTTCTTCTCCTTTTTAAAAGACATCTCTTTCTTTTTTTTAAGAGATATCAATTCATTAAGTTTAGAAAATGTATCAGTTTTTTAAATTTATCTCAAATGAAGTCATATTAAGAATATACCAATGCTAAACTGATTCATGACTAAGATATTCTTTTCTTTTTTCAAAGATGAAATAATATAATGCAAGGCAAGAAAGAGTTGTTTGATATCAAGAAGAAAAATTTTCTTAAAAAGAATCTTCTTGATATCAATTATGAAAATAATCAATTTTATATCAATTATTTTAAAAATTAAATCAAATAATATTTTTTTTAAATTTTTTTTTGATACTAATTGAACTGAAATTCAGACCAATTAATAATTTTCTTGAAACTTTGATACCACTAAAGAATTAAAGAAAAGCAAGTTTTAAATTCATTTCTTAAAAATGATCAAGCTCGATAAAATATAAAAATATGTTTCAAATTTAGTTTGATATCAATTAATCATCAAAAATAATGATGCAGTCAAATCATGTAAATCAAATTAAATGATCAAAGACTTATGAATGCTCAAATTAAGAAAAGTATGATGCAATTGTTCAAGGATTTAAGTTCAAAAATCAACCAAAATTTTCAATCAAAATAAGATTAAGTTCAAGAAATATTTCTTCTTTTAATTTTGATTTCTCCCCCTACTTTTAATAATAAATGTCAAAAAATTTATTTTCTTTAATTCTTGCTCTTTTTCTTTCAAATCATGTACATTCATTTAAAAAAAAATAAGCTTGGCAAGAATATGCATTTCTCTCCCCCTATATTTCATAATAAAAGCTTGAAAATTTAGTTTTCGTAATTCTTTCCCTTACTTTTATAAATAAAGTGGATATTTAATTAAGCAAATAAGCACAATCAAATACATAAGTACAAGCATTAAACATATTGAATTTTTTATAAAGGATCAAATTTCATTCATCGTTAAAAAGTGATTACAAAAAGATAATTACAAAGATAGAAAATATCAATACTTCTAAAATATATGCAGAGCTATATCTATCAAAAGTGGATTGCTAAGGGCACTAATGCTCTATGAAATGAACCCTAGCATCCTAAGATAGTAGTCAATAGATCTCTAAGTAGAAGGTCTAGGCTGAGAAGGTGAGAAAAAATTTCAAATTTAGTGCGAGAATAGTTTGAAAAGAATTACGGCTTGAAAAAGTCGAAAAAGAAAAATGACAGAGCCTTAGACATTTTCAATTAACAAACCTATTCTAGTCACATAGGTCAACTTCTGCTAAATTAAGAGTTGGCTCCTGAGGAAAGGTCGACTTTGGTAACACTGGGAGTTGGCTCCTCATAGAATTTTTTCTTCTCCTAAAAATTATAAGTCAACTCTCCAGGTCCAAGAGTCGATTCCTCAAAGCAAAAAGTAGTTCAAAGAGTTTTGATCTAAGAAGAAATAACTCAAAAAGAATAGAGATCAAAGGCAAATCAAATCAATGATCAAAAATGATATTTAAATTAGAATAAATGAATTAAGTAGAAGATTAAGAATAAATCAATTGGGGATTTATAACCAACCAATTCAAATAGGATCAAATCAAGAGAAAACTAGATGAAGGCTCTAAAAATTAGGTTCTATTAGAAAATTTTCAAATCCTTGAGGGTTCAAGTTAGGATGCAATGCAAATCAATTAACATCAAGTGTACAATCTTTTATGAATGAATATTTTATCTCGATGTTCTTTGAATCATGCTATTCTTGACATATTCCAATAGTTACATGTCTTATGAAAATGCCAAAGGTTGATTAATGAGATTTTCATTCAACTATTTTTAGATGTAAACTAGCTTAATTTAATTAGATTCTTCAAGTATTTAGCAAAATATGAGGGATCAAAAGAATGGCTGAGTTTAGGGTAAAACTTATGCTTATAGCAATCAAATGACACAAGGACTTATGAGACCATAAAGATCAATATATTAAACACTTAAGTCAAGGAATGAAATTATGGCAAATACTGAAAAATCATCAAAATCAATCAATAATGCAAAATAAATTCAGCAAACAATGATGGTATGGTGTAAAATTTTTTTTTGCTTTGATCAAACATTATCACCAATCTATTTCAAGTCCAAAGCATCCATTTTCAAGAATTAACTCTTTCACACCCTTCGATGTTTGGTATACCTACAAAGTTACTTCTTAATTTTGGTATCCAAGCCATCTTGGGTTCAATTGAGTTAGAGCACATGGTTCCTTTTGGAATCCAAATTTGTTTGATCAAAGTATGGTCAACTTTTTTAATATTGCATTCAAAAATTTTATGTTCTACTTTATTACATTGAAATAAACTATAGAGTTATTTTTAGGTAAAACCCTTGTAAACATATTTTTAATAAATTTTTATTTTTTCATGAATTATAACCAATTCTGGCTTTATCAAAAATAGTTTTTTAATTATAATTCAAAATTAATTGAAACTTTTGTGAATCATTTATGAATTTTTCAAGCATAGACTTTAATATTTCAATCTCCTTTCTAAGATTATTATTTTCTTGCATAAGAGATTTTTTAGATGTCAAAAGAATTTTTTTTTCTTCAACTAATACTTTCTTTTTCTTCAAAAGTTCTTCTTTCTCCATCAATATTTTGTTTTTTTTTTCAACCAAAAATATATTAGACTTTTTGAGTTCTTTATTTTTCAGTCCTATCTTTTTATATTCATCCATTAAATCATTAAAAAATTCAAATTACTCATCAAATATAAATTTGAATGAGATTTTATAATATACCTCATCATCAATAATTATAAGACATAAATTGGCTACATCCTCTTCCTCATCCGAACTAAAGATGTCACTATCTCTCCAGATGCCTAACATTATACTCCTTTTGCTCCTTTTGGGATTTTTCTTGAGTAGGAGACAATCCAACTTGTAGTGTCCCTTCTTATTATACTTGTAGCAAGTGATATTTTTTCTTGATTTTTTCTTGATTTTTTTCTTCTTCAATCCTTTCTTCATGAAATTTTTTTTGAATTTTTTTGTAAGTAGCATCATGTCGTCGTCTTCATCTTCACTCTATTTTTCTTCATCATCTTCCTCTGACTCATCATTTTCTTCTATATTTGTCATTGACTTGAAGGCAATGATTCTTTCTTTAATTATCTCTTCTTCCTCCACCATTTGGGCTATGTTCAACTTATGAGTCATAAGTGAACCAATGAGTTCCTCTATTGACAGCTTAATAAGATCTCTTGTTTCTTGTATGGTTGTCACTTTTGCTTCCTATTCTTTTGACAAATACCTCAAAATCTTAAAAATAAGTTCATGATTAGTATAGATTTTGCTAAGACTATTTAAAGTATTAATTATATTAGTAAATCTGATAAACATATCAAAAATTGACTCATGTCGTTCCATTTTAAACATTTCATGCTTATGAATAAGTAAATTAATTTTAGACTCTTTGACTTAACTTATTCCTTTATGAGTTATTTTTAATTTATCCTAAATTTTTTTTATCGAGATACAAGTGGATATTCTATTAAATTCATTAGCATCAAGTACACAATATAAAATATTTATGGCCTTAACATTTATCTCAATCATTTTTATATCATATACATCCCAATCTACTTTGGATTTGGGGACATTAACACTATCTACTTTAATTATTGGAGTGTGTAAGCCATTGATTATAACTCTCCAAAGTTGATAATCTAGTGCTCGAATATAAATACATATGCATGCTTTTCAATAGGCATAGTTCGTGCCATTAAAGAATGATAGTCTAAATGTGGATTAATCTTCTACAAATGAGAAATCAATCAGGGTTGCCATGATTTTTCGCTCAAGACTACTGAATTAATAAATAATATTAGAGTATCTACTCTGATACTACTTATTGTCCAGAAAGATAGCAACTTAAGAGGGAGGGGGGGCGAATTGGATTGTTTGAAAAATGTTAACTAAATTAACAATCTAAATAAGTATAAGTATATGCTTCAATTTAAACTTATTTGAGTATTTGTGAAGAGTAAATAATGTGTACCAGTGAAATAAGTAAAACTATGCATGAATAAAAATGATATAAGGCATGCAAAATAAGAGAACACAACTCAAATATATAAATTTTATAGTGGTTCAATGCAATCCCGCACCTACATCCACTCTCCAAACTCTTCTTGAGAGTTTCACTATAATTAATCTGATTATAGTGCGGTTGTTTTATCCGAAATCACAAAGAAACTTAGTTAGGTTTTCAGGATCACCAATCATAATCTATACATCGATTATTTTTCGAATGCACAATCAACCTAGTTGGTTTTATGGGCATACCAATCAAAATCTAATAAATTCAATTCTAAAATTAGATAGGCCTAATCTCTAAATTTTTTTCTTCCAAATAAATTTGTAAAAAAAATAAAATATAAGATATAATTTTCAGCACAAGTAAAATAACATAAAAAAAGAATTCTTTGAAGCTCGAAGAAGTAGCTGTGAAATAGCTCTTTTAAAGCTTCACATCTCTTCAATTGATGCTTGAGAGGATGTAGATGAGGTTGGAAAAGATCACTTTTTGAAAGCTTTCAAAATAGTGCACTTGATTTTCTTTTTTCTTCTCTTTCAATGGAATTTAATGAACCTCACAAAAATGAATGTTTCACCCTTCAATCCTATTAATCTTACTTTTCAAATTGATTCTCTAGCTTTTAATAGACTTGATATTAGCTGGAGAATGAGTTTTAGCTATTGGGAGGCTTGAACTAGCCATTGAAGTAAAAAACTAGTTATTAAAAATAATTCTACACACTTCTGAAAATTCTGCAGAACTAGTTGTTGGAACTTGAATCGAGTCGAATTATCTTTGAGTTGACTCGAATGACCTTCAAGTCTGTCTTCCTGAAAATACTCCTCTCTATCTTTTTTTATAATTTTTACTTGATTAATTTGAGTCGACTTGAGCTGCTATTCAAATTTCTGTGAATCCATTTGAATTTCTACGAGTCTACTCAGATTTTTTATCTTTTTTTTTTTTGAGTCGACTTGGATGATACTCGAGTCGATTCGAGTATATGTCAGCTGAAATTTTGAAATACCAAAATTTTTTTTCTTCTATTTTTCAGCTTGAGTCGATTCAGATGAAATTTGAGTCGACTTGGATGATAGCTAATTAAAAAATTCTAAATAAATTTCTACATAAGTGGCTTTTTAACTTTAACTTTTGTGGACTTCTTTCACCTTGATTTTTATAGTCTTTCACAGCATGTAGGATTTCAAAAACTTCTCATTTGTATTTTATTTAGATATTTGGATTTATTCTTTTCCTTGATTTAGCTTCTTTTGAGGAGATTTTTTCCATGGATAATTTTTTTATTTTCAGCACTTGAAAAATCCTATATTTATTTATGAACACATGATTAGTAATATAATTACTCAAAATTTTAAAATCATCAAAATCAATCATAGGGTCAACACAAAGCCACTTCTAAATGCATCAGGGGCTTCATCTGTTAGTGTTGATATCTGGGCTAAGGCAGCAGGATAACTTGTCGAGCCGAGGTCGGATGTGTCTAACCCTAGGGTGACCCCCTTAGATGCGGTGGGACTGTAAGCCAAGATATTAAGATCGAGGCTTTGTCTGATGCCATCATCAAGGGCTTGGACGTGGCACTTGGGGCACCTCGAGTGACTTGTGTAGGGGCTAAAGGTCTACCCTCGGCAATGACTCTAGCAAGGGCAGTAGATCTAGTCAAAGTCAAAGAAGAGGGGGTCGAGGAAGAAGCAGTCATCGCAGCAATTGGGACTGTAGGGAAGATCACGGGCTCCCCCCCATGCACAATTGAGGCAATGTCTTCTCATCCACCAGCTGAGCCTTCCTTATCCACTCCTTCAGAGCAGGCTCCTCATCCCTTCGCTCCTATATGGATGATCTTGGAGGACAAGATTGTGATCTTCGAGTATACACAAGCTTGGAGATGATCAAAGGGATGATACTTCCCAGGGATGAAGAGTATCTTCTAGGTATGAAAATTGAGGAGGTGCTCATGAGTTTGTATCATTGCGCTTTGATGGTAAGTCTTTTCCTCCTTATTCGATGCTTGCTCGTGCACCTTCTATTGACTAATCGACCAACTTTATAGGTGGGCTTCGACGTTCGAGCTCTAGAGGCTAGGCTAGTATCATTGCGTGATCATGCAAGGACAGTCGAGAAAAAGATATCTCATATTGAGTGCTGGAAAAGGATCTGTTGCTCCTAGATTGATTTTGATGATTACAAAGCAGATTGAGGGATACAAACAATTTTAAATTGAAAAAGTTCTTATGCTCTTCAAGGGCAAAATCATAATTTCACTAAAATCCTAATTTGATAGTATCATTTGATAGAACAAATAATTTGTAAACTATTGATGAAAATTTCATTATTTTTGGACTTATATTTTTGAAGTTACGAAGGTTTGAAGTGCATGAGTTGACTCATGAGTCAACTCATGGCACT
Organism: Elaeis guineensis; assembly: GCF_000442705.2. Taxonomy (NCBI): domain Eukaryota; kingdom Viridiplantae; phylum Streptophyta; class Magnoliopsida; order Arecales; family Arecaceae; genus Elaeis; species Elaeis guineensis. Next base: position 110,644,257 of record NC_025997.2, on the reverse strand, counting down.
ATGAGCTGATTGGCACAAAAAAAAAAAAAATTCCCATGGCACGCTGGATTTTTGGCTTGGCACGACCTGTGAGTCGACTCATGAGTCGACCCACAAGGCATGAGTCGACTCATGAGTCGACCTCTGCTGATTTGAGCCGAAAAATCCAGAAATCAAGACTGTCTGATCTGTGCAACAGAAGTCGACTCATGAGTCGACTCCTGTAGCATGAGTCGACTCATGAGTCGACTCCTGCGACGGAAATCGTCTGCAACGACTATTTTTTTTGCCCGTTTTAATTGCCTTTTATGCTTCCTAAAATTGCTCTAACGGCTCTTTATCTGCCTAAATTGTTTTCTCTTGCTTTTAATGCTATAAAATGCTTGAAATGGTGAAAGAAATTGCAGATTAAATAGCAGATCAAATTGGAGAGAAAACAGAAGATCAATCGGCAGATCAAAAGAGAGATAAAATTCATTGAGAGGATCCACGAGATAATTTGAGAGAAAAAGAAAAGAGGATCCAAAATCCACACGAGAGATTGTGAAAGAGATTCAAGAGCTTTCAAAGAGAGGATCTTTCAAGCCTATTGTTTAACCTTGATCTAGAGATCTTCCAAAGCTTTCAAGAGATCTTCAATCAACAATCAACCTCTTCTCAAGCATTCGTTCAAGCGTTCATCCACTTTGAGAAAATTCGAAAAAGGGGTTCTTCATTTGAGTAAAGTTTTTATTGTTATATTCGCTCATTTAAAGGAGCTGTTATTGTATTAATCTGTGTTCAAAATTTTCTAACTCTTTGTGAGTTTTTGTTCTTATTTTTGGAGGATTTCCAAAACAAGGAAAGGTTGATCCGAACCTGAAATCGGAGTGTTTTGGGTTTACTTGTACCCGGAAAATAAGTGATCTAGCTTGGGATAGCTAGTGTCGGAGTTTCTGACGTTTTGTATTCAGGTTGAATACAAGTATAGTGGATTGAAATTCCCAAGTAGGAGCTTGGGGAGTGGATGTAGGTGCAAGGTTGGCACCGAACCACTATAAATCCTTGTGTTTATGGTGTGCTTTATCGCTTTATCTTATTTCTTTATTATATCCTTGCAATACTGCTTTAGGTAATTAATATTGAATTAAAATCTTTCTCTTATTCATCATAAGTAATTAATTAAGTCTAAAATTTTTAGAAACCCAATTCACCCCCCCTCTTGGGTTGCATAGCTGGGCAACAAGTGGTATCAGAGCCCGGTGCTCCAGCCCTTTTTTGATCTAACAATCAAAGAGCCAAAGATCTATGGCAACCCATGTTGGTACTTCTCTAGCCGAGGGGCAATCAACAAACCGACCTCCACTTTTCAATGGGTCTAATTACACCTATTGGAAAGCTCGGATGAAGATTTTCATACAAGCACTCGACTATGATATGTGGAGTATCATAGTGAACGGTCCTCACACACCCACCAAGATTATAAATGGTGAGGAGTCAACCAAACCCGAGAAAGAATGGGATGAGGTTGACAAGAAATTGGCACAATTAAATGCCAAAGCCATGAATATTCTTTATTGTGCACTAGATGCAAGTGAATTCAATCACATTTCTACTTGTGCATCTGCTAAAGAAATATGGGATAGGTTAGAAGTAACCCATGAGGGAACAAATCAAGTAAAAGAATCTAAAATAAACATGCTTGTACATAAATATGAATTGTTCAAAATAGAACATGATGAGTCCATAACTGCTATGTTTACTCGTTTTACTGATATAATTAATGGTTTGAAGAGTCTTGGCAAATCTTATACTAACAGTGAACTTGTAAGGAAGATTCTCAGGTCACTGCCAAGAACTTGGGAAGCCAAGGTGACTGCCATCCAAGAAGCAAAGGACTTGAACACTCTACCTCTGGAAGAGCTTCTTGGATCCTTGATGACTCATGAACTTAGCATGAAGCAACATCAAGAGGATGAAGTCAAAAATAAAAGAACCATTACCCTCAAATCCACAACTTCGCCTGATTATGAAACGAATGACACTGAAGATGAAGAACAGGATGAAGAGATGGCACTCATCACCCGAAAATTTAAGAAGTTTCTAAGAAAAAGGAAACAGGGGATGAGAAAGAAATTCACAAAAGGAGAACAAAGTAAAGAAAAAGAGAAAGATCAACCCCTTACATGCTACGAGTGCAAGAAGCCGGGACATTTCAGATCCGAATGTCCACAACTGAAGAAAGGTCCCAAAAAGTTCAAAAAGAAGGCAATGATGGCGACTTGGAGTGCGAGTGATGATTCAAGCTCCGACGAGGAAACCTCAACAGAATAAGCCAACCTGTGCCTGATGGCACACAAAAATGAGGTAACTTCTGAATCCACTAGTGAATTTACATTTGAAGAATTGCATGAAGCATTCTATGATTCAATTGATGAATTAAAGAAACTAGGGAAGAAAAATAAAGAACTGAAATTGGAAAATCAGTCCTTAGTGAAACAAGCTAAAAACCTGTCAATTGAAAAATTCACCTTGATTCAAGAAAATCAAAACTTAAAGGATGAAATTAACAAGCTGAAATCTATAGTAGATAAGTTCACCTTAAGTTCAAACAAACTAAATATGATTCTTGATAATCAGAAAGCTATATATGATAAGGCTGGACTTGGCTATAAACCCCTGAAGAAACAAAAATTTCTGAAGGATATTTATGTAAACTATTCAAGTAACAAGTCTATAAATATTACTTGTTTCAACTGTGGTAGGATAGGACATAAATCATACACATGTCTTATTAACAAATATGCAAACACAAAGAAAATATGGGTTCCAAAAGGAACCATTCTGACTAACCTGAAAGGACCCAAGAAAGCTTGGGTACCTAAGACAGAAACTTGACCTTTGCTTGCAGGTGTGTCTAGCATCCCAAGAAGGAAACAGGAAATGGTATCTTGACAGCGGATGCTCGAGACACATGACTGATGATGAATCACAATTCATCACGCTTGATGCTAAGGATGGAGGGATGGTCACCTTTGGAGATAATGGCAAAGGAAAGATCATCGGGATAGGTAACATTGGTATCACTCCCTCCAAATACATTGAGAATGTTTTACTAGTTAAAGGTTTAAAGCATAACTTACTTAGCATTAGTCAATTCTGTGATAAAGGGTATAAAGTAGTTTTTGAATCATCTGTTTGCATTGTGACTAGTCCTATTAACGATGGCATTAAATTTATAGGACATAGCCATGGCAATGTTTATATGATAGATTTGAATGACTTAGCCAAATTAGACATGCAATGCCTAGTATCCTTGAATGCTAAAATCAATGAGACTAGTTGGCTGTGGCATCGTAGACTTGCACATATCAGCATGCATTCTCTTTCAAAATTAATTAAGAAAGATTTAGTTCTCGATTTGCCAAAACTAAATTTTGAAAAGGATAGAATTTGTGATGCATGCCAATTAGGTAAACAAACTAGAGTATCATTTAAATCCAAAAATACTGTTTCAACTTCTAGACCATTAGAGCTCTTACATATGGACTTATTTGGACCAACAAGAACCACCAGTCTAGGAGGAAAATGATATGGCTTTGTAATTATAGATGATTACTCTCGTTTTACTTGGATTTTCTTTTTGGCTCACAAAAATGAAACTTTTCATATTTTCACTAAATTTCATTGAAAAGTCTCTAATGAAAAAGGTTTTTCAATTCAAAATATTAGAAGTGATCATGGAACTGAATTTGAAAATCAAGATTTTGAAAATTTTTGTGATGAAAATGGAATTGGCCATAACTTCTCTGCTCCTAGGACACCCCAACAAAATGGGGTAGTTGAAAGGAAAAACAGAACCTTAGAAGAAATGGCCCGTACCATGTTGTGTGAAAGCAACCTTCCAAGATATTTTTGGGCGGAAGCAATTAACACAACATGTTACATTTTAAATCATGCTTTAATTAGACAATTTTTGAAGAAAACCCCCTATGAACTTTGGAAAGGAAGAAAATCAAATATTGCATATTTTCATGTTTTTGGTTGCCGATGTTTTATATTAAATAATGGCAAAGAAAAACTTGATAAATTTGATGCAAAATCAGATGAAGCAATCTTTCTAGGTTACTCCTCTACTAGTAAAGCATTTAGAGTTTTCAACAAAAGAACTTTAGTAGTTAAGGAGTCCATACATGTTGTTTTTGATGAATCTAACGATCTTCCTTCAAGGAAGAATGAGGATGTTGATGATGCAGATCCACTAATAGAAGGTATGAAGGAGATCACTCTGAAAGATTCAGCAACTCCAAAAGACAAGGATCAAGAAGACGAACAAAATGAAAGAGGTGAAGAAATTCAAGAACAACCTCAAGGTACAAATGACCTACCCAAGGAATGGAGGTATGTTCACAACCACCCTAAGGAGTTAATTATTGGTGACCCTATGCATAGGGTAAAAACTCGTTCTTCACTAAGAGATGCAGTTAATCATTGTGCTTTTGTATCTCATCTTGAACCTAAAACTTTTGAAGAAGCTGAAAATGATCATAATTGGATTAATGCTATGCAAGAGGAACTTAATCAATTTGAAAGAAATAATGTTTGGACCTTAGTATCAAGACCTAAAGATTATTCAATAATTGGCACAAAATGAGTCTTTAGAAATAAATTAGATGAGCATGGAAATGTAATTAGAAATAAAGCAAGACTGATTGCTAAGGGATATAATCAAGAAGAAGGAATTGATTTTGATGAAACCTTTGCACCTGTTGCTAGATTAGAAGCTATTAGACTTCTACTTGCATATGCTTGCTTTATGAAATTCAAATTATTTCAAATGGATGTTAAAAGTGCATTTTTAAATGGATATATCTCTGAAGAAGTATATGTAGAACAACCACCCGGATTTGAAAATCATGCTTTTCCTAATCATGTCTTTAGATTAAATAAAGCTTTATATGGATTAAAACAAGCACCTAGAGCATGGTATGAAAGGCTAAGCAAATTTCTAATGAATAATGGTTTTTCAAGAGGTAATATAGATACAACCCTATTTATTAAAAGAAATCAAAATGATATGCTAATTATACAAATTTATGTTGATGACATAATTTTTGGGTCTACTAATGAATCCCTTTGTCAAGACTTTGCTAAGCTTATGCAGGGGGAGTTCGAGATGAGCATGATGGGAGAACTCACCTTCTTCCTCGGACTCTAAATCAAACAATCAAAAGAGGGAATCTCCATCACCTAAAGCAAGTACACCAAGGAACTACTCAAAAGATTTGGAATGGAGAACTGCAAACCAATTGGCACACCAATGAGTCCCTCATGTAAGCTTGACAAGGATGATGAAGGTAAATGTGTAGACTTAAAATACTATAGAGGTATGATTGGCTCATTATTATATTTAACTGCAAGTAGGCCTGATATCATGTTTAGTGTTTGCTTATGTGCTAGATATCAAACTAATCCTAAAGAATCTCATTTGAATGCTGTTAAAAGAATCCTTAGATACTTAAATGGTACTCAAACTCTAGGGTTATGGTACTCTAAGGACTCACAAATTAATTTATTAGGATATTCAGATGCTGATTTTGCTGGATGTAAATTAGATAGAAAAAGCATAAGTGGAACTTGCCAATTTTTTGGAGTTAACCTAATCTCATGGTTTAGCAAGAAATAAAATTCGATGGCACTGTCTACGGCTGAGGCCGAATACATTGCAGCCGGAAGTTGTTGTGCTCAAATCTTATGGATTAAGCAACAACTCAAAGATTTTGAAATCAAACTTAATGAAACACCAATAAGATGTGACAACACAAGTGCCATAAATCTATCTAAAAATCCAATTCAACACTCAAGATCTAAACATATTGAAATAAGACATCATTTTATAAGAGAACATGTTTAAAACAAAAATGTAATTCTTGAATATGTTTGCACTGAAAATCAATTAGCTGATATCTTTACAAAGGCCCTTAGTGAGGATAGATTCTGTGAAATTAGGAGAAATCTAGGAATTCTAGATCCATTTGCCTAAAATTTCTCAATTTCCAAAGAATTGATTAGAGCTCAATTTTTAACATCTATCCTGGTCCCAAAAGCTCAAATTTATCATTCTAAAAACTTATCATTGAGCAAAATTCCTTCACTCAAAATTTCAAATTTTTTTGGAATTTATTCATATTTTTTCTGATTTTCTGAACTTCATGAGTCGACCCCCATGAGTCGACTCAATGGCAAACTTGTAAATCCCACCAACTTTCAACGGGTTCATTGTTTTTATACTGAAACCCTGTTCGTGAGATGACTCATCTTCCCATCGTTCTTCTTCCAAAAACCATCTTCTCCAACTCTTTTTGCTCCAAATCCAAGGATTAATTTCGAGGCAATTCTCCCTCCTCCTCTCCACCAAAAATCGCCACCTTGATAAGGATTTTTTTTGTGCTTTCTCGCTTTGCTTGGCGCGGTTGGAACGTGCCCTAGCACTTTACCGAACTTCCAAAATCCGCTTCTTTTCTCCACCAAAATCCTTCTTTACTCTCTTGTGATTTTGATTTCTCCTCCACTCAATTCAAGTCCCCTTGCCTGCTATTATAGTGGATATGGCTCCAAAGATGAAACTTCCCCAAAGAAGAAAATCAATCCGTGAGCCTGAAGAAATTGTCAGAAAGAAAAGGCAAGCTGCTCAATCTTCAACTGCTCCCACTCCAGTTTCAGTACCTACTCAAGGTCCCTCTCAATCCCTCCTAAGCCCCAGTAAGAATCCTCTTTCCGATAGAAAAGTAGAAACTGGAAAAAATATAGATTTTCGGTTCTTTGAGGAAGAAGGATTTACTTTTGCTACCAAAATTAAAAACCAAGGATGGGAACTCTATTGCTCTCTTAAGGAAGTCACCTATGTTGACCTTGTTAGAGAATTCTACCAAAACCTACTTTATGGAAGTGGGTCAGTGACTTCAACTGTAAAGGGAATTGATATCTGCCTGGATTCTAGGATATTGGGAGAAATACTTCAGTTGCCTAGTGAAGGATATTCATATATGGAACTCCCAATTAAAGAAGAGGGGATCAGAATTATTTTAGGAGAAACTTATTCAGAAAATTTAAACAAATTGGAAGCAAAGATTTTGTCCATTGAGATGAGGGTCCTGCATCAGATAGTAACAAAGCTCTTCTTTCCTAGGAGTGGTAGACATGACTTACTTTCCAGCAGAGATGTATGTGTCATGTTTCATGTCATCACTCAGACCCCCCTGAACCTCCCTGCACTTATGATAGAGGCCATGAGAGAAACTTTGAATAGATCCAAGGCACACTTGCCTTATGGTATGGCCCTTACTAGAGTATTCAGGAGGTTTGGAGTTAGTTGTGAGGGGGAGGCTGCTACTAAGCTCTCTCATGTGGACACTTTCAACCAACACACCCTGCACCGAATGGGATTTGCAAAGACTGATGGTGGTTGGATCAAGGGATCTGAGGAGAGAGTTGAGGAAAGAACTGAAGAGAGAACTGAAGAGAGAGCTGAAGTCAGAACTGAAGGCAGAGTAGAAGAAGAAGATCCATCATCTCCTGTCCATGACTTCAGGGCAGCATCACCACATATCCAGTTCATTCCTGATACTGAGGCTGGCCCTTCAGAGTTTACTAAGATGCCCACACCAGTGTATCAGCCAGAGAGTAGAGCACCTCATTCAGAGTTCAGACTGGCTGACGATCAGATCGAGCATATTTCACAGCGTGTGGCTTCTTTGCTCTCTAGTCAGTGGGGTAGTACTTCTTTTGCACCTGGAGCCACCTCTTCTGATCAGACCATTACTCCCCACATCTCCACTGTGTTTCAAATGATATCAGATCAGTCCATCAGGATCTAGCAGCTTGAGGACACAGTCTGGAGACTTACTGGCAGAGTTCTTGACTTGCAGGGGCAAGTCCTTGCTTTGGCCCATCCCAAGCCACAGGAGTCAACCATTGAGGTTACAGACCTCACTGCAGAGGCTGGTAGGCTCAGAGGAGCACTAGAAGGTGGATATGAATTGCTGAGGAAAGAAATCCAAGGATCGAGTGAGCATGCTACCACTCAGTTCACTGCTCTACTTCAATCTGTTTCCATAGCACTGAACGTACTTGATTCTATCAGACTCACCCTTTCTGTTCAGTCTTTGGCCTCTCAGCGTTCTCAGCCACCCAGTTCATCTCGCTCTCCTGCTCGTGCCAGCACCTCCACTCGTGGCAGAGGCAGACGGGGTAGAGGACGCACTTCTGATCCATCATCTCCTCACCCTATATCTGATGACTCCGATCATTGACTTATCTTGATCTTTACTAGATCCTAGGTATTAATGTCTTGTTCTAGGATCTATACCTTGGGGCCATGTATTGACAATTAGCTGGTTGAATTTTATTTTTAAAAACTATGTATTGAAATAATTATATTTTTAATGGAATCATTTTTCACTTATATTTCTATCTTTTGTAATGATATTGATCATATTTTGGTTATATATATTCTTCTTGTGAAAAAATTGTCTTCTCTTTGTTGTTGTTTGCTGTTGATAATTGCTATATTAAGGGGGAGCAAACTTCTATGATAAACTCTAAAAGGGGAGAAATTAAAAAAAAAGAAGGAAGAGTTAACCATATTTGATGATATCAAAAAGGAGGAGAAATTAAACAAAACAAAATTGGAGATATTAAACAAAATTGGAGATATTAAACAAAAATTGGAGATATTAAACAAAAATTGGAGATATTAAACAAAAATTGGAGAAATTAAACAAAAATTTGAGAAATTAAATATTTGAAGAAATTAAACAAAAATTTGAGAAATTAAATAAAAATGGTATTTTGAGAAATTAAGCAAAAAATTTGAGAAATTTGATATCAGACAGAAATTAAACAAAAAGCCATCCATCAAAAGCAAAATCATAAGTACAATGCAAATAAGTAATTTTTTATATGCTCTGATATATTTCAAAATTCAAACTTACTCTGATATATCTTTTGAAATTTACCTTGATACATCTTAAGAAATTTGATTTACTCTGATACACCCTAAAATTTCTTTTAACTTGCTCTGATACATGATAAAATTTAATCTGATACAGTGTGAAAGTTTCTCTGATATATTATAACATTTGCTCTGATACAGTGTGAAATTTTCTCTGATATATTATAACATTTACTCTGATACATTGTAAAATCTTTTCTGATAACATTGTAAAAATTATTGTTCTTGCTCTGATACATTGCAAAATTTATTTCTTTTCTCTTGCTCTGATATATCTTAAGCTCAAAATGAGTTAATACACTTAAGCTCAAAATCAACTTTTAAACATACTTTGGCACACATAATTTTTTTTAAGCACATAAGTATTTTTTTGCTCTGATGCTAAAACTAAAATCAAATGAGAATGGAATTTTCAAAATAGAGCTCAATCTGATAATAAAAATAAGTTTTCTGCTCTAATACCAAAATCACATAATCAAATGAGCATATCTTCAAACCCTTAAGCAAATGGACAAATTATTTTTGCATATGACTATTTATATTACATGCCAAAAGAATCATACTCTTTTCAAGCATATACACCTATAATGTATTCTTTTGAAATTAATGCATTCACATAAATATTTTTGTTCAAATATTTTGTCATCATCAAAAAGGGGGAGATTGTTGCTCCTAGATTGATTTTGATGATTACAAAGCAGATTGAAGGGATACAAACAATTTTAAATTGAAAAAGTCCTTATGCTCTTCAAGGACAAAATCGTAATTTCACTAAAATCCTGATTTGATAGTATCATTTGATAGAACAAATGATTTGTAAACTATTGATGAAAATTTCATTATTTTTGGACTTATATTTTTGAAGTTATGAAGGTTTGAAGTGCATGAGTCGACTCATGAGTCAACTCATGGCACTATGAGCTGATTGGCACACAAAAAAAAAAAAAATTCCCATGGCACGCTGGATTTTTGGCTTGGCACGACCTGTGAGTCGACTCATGAGTCGACCCACAAGGCATGAGTCGACTCATGAGTCGACCTCTGCTGATTTGAGCCGAAAAATCTAGAAATCAAGACTGTCTGATCTGTGCAACAGAAGTCGACTCATGAGTCGACTCCTGTAGCATGAGTCGACTCATGAGTCGACTCCTGCGATGAAAATCATCCGCAACGACTATTTTTTTTTGCCCGTTTTAATTGTCTTTTATGCTTCCTAAAATTGCTCTAACGGCTCTTTATCTGCCTAAATTATTTTCTCTTGCTTTTAATGCTATAAAATGCTTGAAATGGTGAAAGAAATTGTAGATTAAATAGCAGATCAAATTGGAGAGAAAACAGAAGATCAATCGGCAGATCAAAAGAGAGATAAAATTCATTGAGAGGATCCACGAGATAATTTGAGAGAAAAAGAAAAGAGGATCCAAAATCTACACGAGAGATTGTGAAAGAGATTCAAGAGCTTTCAAAGAGAGGATCTTTCAAACCTATTGTTCAACCTTGATCTAGAGATCTTCCAAAGCTTTCAAGAGATCTTCAATCAACAATCAACCTCTTCTCAAGCATTCGTTCAAGCGTTCATCCACTTTGAGAAAATCCGAAAAAGGGGTTCTTCATTTGAGTAAAGTTTTTATTGTTATATTCGTTCATTTAAAGGAGCTGTTATTGTATTAATCTGTGTTCAAAATTTTCTAACTCTTTGTGAGTTTTTGTTCTTGTTTTTGGAGGATTTTCAAAACAAGGAAAGGTTGATCCGAACCTGAAATCGGAGTATTTTGGGTTTACTTATACCCGGAAAATAAGTGATCTAGCTTGGGATAGCTAGTGTCGGAGTTTTCGATATTTTGTATTCAGGTTGAATACAAGTATAGTGGATTGAAATTCCCAAGTAGGAGCTTGGGGAGTGGATGTAGGTGCAAGGTTGGCACCGAACCACTATAAATCCTTGTGTTTGTGGTGTGCTTTATCGCTTTATCTTATTTCTTTATTATATCCTTGCAATACTGCTTTAGGTAATTAATATTGAATTAAAATCTTTCTCTTATTCATCATAAGTAATTAATTAAGTCTAAAATTTTTAGAAACCCAATTCACCCCCCCTCTTGGGTTGCATAGCTGGGCAACAGGATCATTGAGTATGGTCGAGCCTTGGCAGAGTTGGGGTGGAGCACCACCAAAAAAGCCTGAGAGAACCTTCAAAGATAGCTCGATATCTCTTTTATCTAAAATGAGAGACTGAAGAGCACCTTGGAAGCTTCTCAATGAAAATTCAGCAAACTGAAGATGAGGGATTTTTAGTCATCTGGAACTTCTCATCTTGCTTCTTGTGGATAAGGAATTTAGGCTGGTATGGATGAGCTTGGTGAGGAAGGTGATCGCCTTTGTGAAGCTAAATGGGCCATCCATGGAAAGATCGATCTTTGGCATGAGATCACCGATCTTAAAGAGGAGCTTCGGATGGCTAGCGTTGAAGCCTCTACCACTCGAGTCAATAGAGTTCGCACCCTTTGCCAAGTTGCGGGGACAAAGGCAGAGCTAATCAATGCCAAGAGGAAGATCGACCATCTAGAAGTAAAGGTGGTTGGCCTTCTGGAGAACTCTCAGATCTGATCAGTCAGGTAGGTTCTAAAGACAAAGCCTATCATCGACCCAGCTCCAACCTTGCTATTATTAAAAGGAGGCCTTTAGAATCAGGGATCGAGACTACCCCAATCTCCGAAGGTGCCATAACAAATAGGTTCCTTGGACTAGAGGAGATAGAGAAATAGCAAAGTTCCTCCAAGTGAGGCTTTGAGTACTGGCAGGTGATCCTCTGTAGCCACCTCTCAGCATTGGAGTTTGCACTGAACTCTATCATCTCTCAGTTGGCTTCTCCCGAGTAATGGTAAAGATTCGGAAGGACAGAAAGAAGAGGATTCATGACCTGGCCACTTCTTTTGTACCTTGAGCAAATGCACCTTTCTTTTGGAAATAAAAAAAAGTTTTCTTTATTTCATTTCTTTGCATGATCTTCTATTCTGATCCTTCGATAGCATAGGACGAATGACTCTTCAGCACCCACCCTATGTTGGTTTAGAATTCGTGCCAAGGCAGTCTACCCCCAATAACATGGGATGTTGTGCCTTGCACTACTCTAACTGTTGGTTTCACCTCCTACAAATTTAAAGCTAACATTGTCTGGCAATCTCCAGAAGCATTTATTGCTCTGCCAATTAGCACAACTTCCTCTCTGGAAGATTGTATGACCTTTAATGCTGCAGTCTCAAAATGGTATTTCATTGAAAGGGGCACCTTTCCTAGATGGTGTATTCTTTAGAGTTATTGGGGTTGTGACACCTCATGCACAACCTAGGAGATAAAGGGGCACTTCCCTACCCAGGTCCTTTATAAATGGAAGGGGCTATCACTTGTAGTCGAGCCCACTCCCTCCAATTTTCATGCTTGTGAAAGTGCTGGAGAAGATGATGTCATCACTATAGTCTTCCACCGAGGGCATGATGGTCACTGGCATCCACTATACCATGAAGGAGTTCTCTTGTATCCTCTGGCTGGTTGTCGGTGCCCTGAAGGGGCATACCTGCAGGCACATTATCTTAGTGTGGGATGTATTGAAATCATCACCGCACTGACTATGGAACTATGATCGCCATCGACCTGAGGAAGTTGCTAAGATCTATACAACATCCTCATGGGGCTTGTTATTGAAGTTCCATCTCCCTTCTCATGGCTCCACTGAGAATGTAGTAGCATCTCTTATTGAACTACATAAGCTTTCTAGGTTGAATTGTGGCAGCTCTTAGTCCAGGCTTGGAGTAAGACCTGTAACATCGGATCTTGTTGTAGTCCCTTGATTTGGATCTGGACCTTCCATCTTGTGATCCTCTACCTCTTTGTCTTCTACCACCAATATCTCCAGTCACCATCATAATGAGTCACTACCTGAACTTGAAGCTTGGTTCTTCTATTTGAGAACCTCATTTTGGAGAAGTGTAGAAGTAACTTCGTCCATCTTAATGATGCTCTTCCCCACAAGAAGAGCAGTCACCAAAGACTCAAAAAAAGAGAAAAGTGATGAAAACAAGACTAACATCCTGGTCTTTTCCTCAATCTTCTCGTCAATGTTGAGGATACTAGTGAGGATCTTTTGAAAGTAACTGAGATGCTCCTGCACACTTTGTACCTCGCTCATCCACAGTTGGTAGAACTGCTTCCAGAGGAAAAGAGTGTTGGTGAGTGACTTTATCATATACATCTCCTCACACTTCATCCACATCACCATCGGAGAAGTCTCATTAAGTATATGGATCACTACATCATCCGTCAAGTATAAGCAAATCGTACTCACCATCTATATCTAGAGTCACCTTCAATCTTTCTCCTCCATGGTTCTCTTCGCATAAAAGGATATTAATCAACTCTTGCTGGATGAGCACATCTTTCACCCTCGCTTATCATAGAGAGAAATTGCTCTTTCCATCATACCGATTGATCTCCACCTTAATTGAGACTGTCTTCTCTATCTTCTTCAACTTCGATCAATATCATCATAATCTGGACAACCACATGCTCTGATACTACTTGTTTGGAAGGATCCTCATGAGTATAAAATATGGATCTCTCATCCAAGATTGCCAACCTAGGTAATAATGTTGATACTGCAACAGAAAGAAAGAAGAGATATAAAAAGAAAGATATAATCAAATACGTGGATCAGCCCAAGGCTTAAATTTATGGGATATGCAAGCTTCACTATGAAAGAAAGAATAAATACAAGAGAAGATCACACCCTTTCAACTCTCATACATCAATCTCTCTCTCAACAAGAAGCACACAAAAAAAACCTCTTACAAAGCTCTCAAAGAACCCCAAGGAAGACCCTCTCTGCCGCTGCTAGCTCTCTGCTCATGCCAAGCCACTCCTACCCACTCACAGATCCTCAGCCATGCTCCATTCCATAGGTTTGCTTTTATAGGATCCAAAACTAGTTCAGATTGAAATCAGGATCTTCATGGGACTCAAAAAATCCCTGCAAGCTCCCATGGCCATTCGATCACACCTGCAAGCCTTCCTATCCGTCTGATCGCATAAAAGAGCTCTATGGACCGCACTAGACCGTGCATGCTATGGATCAAACCCTCTTCGCATGCACCGCATGTCATGCACTCATTCGTGTGCGCGTGAGCTGCGAGAAATGTCCCCTGGACTGTGGTGACCCATGCATGATGCGTGGACTACGATTTTTCCCACAGGCGCATGGTGGACCACACGGTGGTCTGTATGTGCCACACATTTGGGCCGCACATGCTACAGGCCTATGTGCTATAGGTGCCAGCAGGCTTGGGCGCCCGTAGGCCGGGCTTGCGGGTCTACACGTCGTGCCTCCAGACCATGTGTGCTGTTCTCCGCTGTGGGCTTCTCATTCTTGGGCTGCTGTAGGTCAAATTTGAGGTGTCAAAACCCAACATATATGATCGTGGACCCCTTTGCGAACTTGGCCTCAAAATTTGGTGAAGCTCTAAAGTCATCTATGGCCTTCAACTTGGCTTCAGCTATAGCTTTTGACTTCTTAGTCTTCACTTGGGCCTCGACAAGGTTCACCTTATCTTTGTAGCTTTGATCACTACCTCCCCAAGCTCCAAGGCGTGCTTTCTCGAGCTTGGTAATCTTAGGCTACCGCATCTCAATGACACCATGCTCCACAGCAATGAAGCCTTCAAATGTCTCGATCTTGTCCTAAGCCACCAGGAGTTCGGATTTTGCTTAGGATGCCTCCTCCTCAACTATCTTTTCGGCCTCCTTGGCTATCTTTTCAGCCTTCTCAATAGCTTTCATCTAGGCCTCGATAGCATGAAGCTTTCCTTTGAGCTTTTGCTTCATCCAATTGAACCTGACGAGTCCATCAAAAGGATAGTGATGTCATAAACCAGCTGCAATTAAAAACAAGTTAGCAACCTTAGATGTGAAAGGAATAAGAAAACTGACAAAGGCAGAAGCTTACCCTAAGAAGACCACTGTACGAGTCATTTAAGACCTCATCCAAAGGATGAGATTTCTTCTTTGTCCAATTGGACAATAGCAGAGACATTTATAATAGCTCTCGAGTGAGCCGATGATCATGAAGAGCGGAGTCACCTCTTTGCACCTTCTTCGCCAGCATGATGAAGTCCTCTTCAATCCTAGGTGAAGAGGGCCCTACTTCAAATCTTGTTGATGAGATCAGCATCAGTGTGGAAAGTGGCAGCGATGTCAATCGAGATGGGATGGGGTTCATCGAAGAGGCCATGAAATTGGAGCTCGAACCTACTCTAGAGTCACTCTGAGAGCAGCCCTCAATGGAAGCATGATGATGACCTGAGGTGCATCGTCAATCTCTATGGGGATAGTGGTTAAGGTCCCAATTGACTGAGTAGGAGCTGATCGGGCTAGAGGAGTTAACAAGACTGGAGGAGTTGGAGTAGAAGTCGTCAGCCTAGACTTCTATTTTTTTTTATGCAGATTCTCCTCCAGACGAATCCAACCTCTTCTTCAAGTCTAACTTGATTGACTCCAATGTCGATCTCATTGCTACAAAATCAAAGAGCAAAATATCAATATACAAGCTAGACACAAGGTGACGTAATCTATATAGTTAAAGAATCTGTTGAAAAATATATCCTAAAAGTCAATCGTCAGCCTGTTGATGGTTAAGCAACCTTGTATTGTAATTGATTTGTTAATAAATAAAATATATTTTTGGCATCTTCATCATAAGTTTTCATCTTCTAATGAACTCCGTTGTTGTGATGAAGTCCTTAGGACTATTTAGGTTCGATAAAGAGAGAATTTATCGATTAGTCCTTAAAACTATTCATGACCAAATGATAGGCTGTTAATAAGGACGACAGCTTCTATCGAGCATAGGTCGCTGTAGGCCATATAGATTGATTGTCCTCTTAATCAAAGAGTATGGAGATATTAGTATGGCATACAGGTGAGATGTAAGGATACATCGTCATTGAACGTGACCAACTTCAGAGCATTTTACTATCAAGAATGTCTCTGATGGGATATAGGTATAAGTGTTCCTTAGACCTGAGATCGCCTCAGTGACTTGCCAGCAACTCACTGTGCTTTGGTACTGGACTAACTGAATTTCTAATTCAAGATGAAAGACTTTTGGGTACAGTCAAGTACTTACGAAGTCAGAGTGTGATCAAGATGGGATTGACCAATCCAAGAGTTAGAAAAAAATGAGTCGTTGTATTTCAATTTAGCAAAATCTTGATCAGAATAATCCATCAGATGGATTTGATATTTTGAAATACAATATGGATAATCTGATCAGAGTTGACAATTGAATGCTGAGGTGTCCTATGAGCATTTTGGTCAAAAAAATAAATTATATGAAAACTATATCCGCATGGATTCTAAAGATGTTGTTCTACATATTCGACCTATCCGGCCGTCAGGTACCATTGCTAGATGGTCACTTTGATTGGTACAGAAATTTATTTCTATACTACCGACTTAGGTTCGGATCTATGAGGTCACATACATTAGAGTTTATGATCTGGTCGGATGGTTGATCAACGATTAAGAATCGTTCTAGGGTTAAACGATCAATATGATTGACATTTAACCTAGTGCAAGTGTTACAGAAAGATCGATTAGCAATTCAATTGCTAATTGACTTAATTTGATTAAGCCAATGGGCTGAGATTAAGTCTAATTAAATATTATTTAATTAAATTTAGTTTAAACTTGATTGGATTAAGTTCAATTGATTTATTGGATAAGCCAAGTGCAAGAAAAAACTAGTCCTAATCCAATTAGGACTTGGGTCAACCTAATTTTTAATTCGATTAAAAAATTAAATCAGATTTAAATATAATTTAATTTGATTAAATTAAATTTTAAATTAAGTTAAGATCTATTATAATTGAGTTGATTTGATTTTGATTTGATTTGATTTGAGAAACCAAATTTGAACAAGTCATAGATTGAATCCTAGTAAGACTAGGATTCCACCTTGCGCCACTTTAGGCCCCTACGCCCACTCTCTCTTATTTTGTGCGATAAAATCTTCTCTCTCAGATCTTCATGCATATCCAAAGCTTTCACTCTTTCTCTCTTACATGGAATGTGGTTGTGGACCAAGTCAAAGTAGGAATTTGTTTGGATTTCAAATTCTATGAGATAGAATTTTAGGAAATCAAAACTCTTTCCTTATGGCACTGATTTTACCCAGATTTTTTTTGAGATTTTTATGGATTTTATGGCACATATTTTGTACCCTTTGCTGGTGATCCATGGTAGAAAAAGAAGGAGGGGGCGTCCATGAGTTGGGCACCTCTTGTCTTGTTCTGTTTGGATTTTCTTTGACTAGGTATTTGATCTAGATAAGAATTTTTCATATCTCTTTATTTAAGATGAATTTATTCCTGAAATTTTTTGTGAATTATAGAGCATTGAGAGACCTTTGGGGCGTGTAAAAATCAAAGAGAAAGAGTGTAGGGGCATGGAGATATAATAGATACAAAACTAAGTGTCTGGAAAAGGGGAAAGAGAAGAAGAAGAGGGTCTTCTTCTAGGGTTGCTGTGTTCACCTCTTTCCTTCCTCCATTTGTAAGTTTTCTGAGAGTGTCTCACATCTAAAACTCTTTCTCCTATTTTTTATCTTTAGAAAAGTCCAAATCAAGAAGAAGGAGGTATCTGATCGACCATCGAAGAAGGATCAGCACAGTACTAGCATACTGTGCTGATTTTCTGGACTAGAACTTCTTATCGTGATTTGTGGGCTCATGTAGATGACTCCTAGAGGTCGGACATATGTACAGCTTGCAACATCATTCTCAAGCCCAGGTCAGCAAAGTTAGAACGTCTAACTTGCAAGATAATAGATCTGATCTACTATATTTTACATACATTAGATGTAGCATAAAAACATGTTGATATGATCAACATGTAGTTCTTGCTCTTTATATTTTAATTTTTAATTTAATGTCATATAATAATTATGTAATAGGATCTTAGATCTAGGGATTCTCTAATTTTATAAGATAAATTTTAATTTATTTTAATCTTCCGCTGTCTGATCTTAAAATTTTTAAGATCTAACCCTGAAACTCTAAATCTGGTTGCTTCAATTGGTATCAGAGCCTAGATTGTTTATTATATGATTATTAATATATGCTTAGATAATTTTTTAGATTAGATCTAATTTATAATCTGATTGTTAAATCTAAAATTAAAATTTTTAGATCAATCACGAACTGTAGGTTATCCTGCTGTAAAGTTTATCCCTTACAATGCAAAGGTTGTCCTAGTTCGTGTAGATCTATCTTTAATCATAAATTTGTTAGATGTGATTTAGATTAAATTTATAATTTATTAAATTTAAAAAATATTTAAATCTAAAATAAAAAATTTTTGTTAATAATTTTCGCTCAAAGAATCATCATATATTTGTCTGAAAAATTTATGCAGTTTAAAATTGAAATTATTTCAATTACATGAACCTGTTTAGATTAAATCTAAAGTAGTTTCATACTTATTTTACTTGTATTTTGATTATGAATCAAACATACAACTTGATTGGCAGAACCATGTTGTAAAAATATTTTATAAATATAAAAATTATTTTCGAAAAGCCGAACCCCAACCCTCAGCCCAAAACTTAATTAAGAATTAAGAAGTTGTTTGATTAGGTTCTAGGATTGTAAATTGAAGAACCTAAGACACAAACCATAACATATTGGGTTAATGGGTTAGTGAGAATTAGGTCCATTAATTGGATTAGACCTAAGGTTAGATTAAAGATGGACTTAATTAGAGAATTGACTAAATCTAATCAATTATTGTCTTAGATTAGGTCAAGGATTCTCTAGATCAATTACAATAGTTGTAGTTGGTCAAGTCCATGTCTTTAACAAGAACCAAATGGACTTGATTCTTGGCTAAGCGGTCTAGCACGAACTGTTGATTGATCTAATTGAAATTAATTAAATCAGTTGGTGTCTAAGGTAAATCAGACTGGTGATTTTTAATTGGCAGCCCGCTTATCTGACCATTTCTGATGGTGTCTAAGGCAAGCTTTGGCAGACCCTCCCACCGATCGAACTTACCTGGCCTCTTGGTAAAATTATATTTTGATCGGATCACTTGACTATTCGAGCTGACCCATGTCAGTTAGGTAAATCAGTGTGACTGATTTAGGTGCTTCTAGACCAGCCCTTTTAATGATCTCCCTTAAGCTGACTTGGTGAAGCCAGTGGGAGGATCATGATAAGCTGGTTCATCTGACCTCCTCTTCTAAATCAATTAAATCTTTTAAAATTATTAATTTTTTAAAATAAAATAGTTATGATGATAACTAGATCATAGCCTCCCATTAAGTGGATGATAATGGATCCATCAGTTGGATAATCATTAGAGGCCCAAAGGTCTGGTGCTTATCAGCTGATGGAATTGTCATTCATAATATGATTTCTTGACTGCATCTTTCTAAATGATGGTTAGGTTAGCCAACCAAAGTTGGGCCTAATTATTCATTGGCTAGATGGGCCAAGTATGGTCATGTTAATGGTTGGACCTAACCAGACCTTTTCAGTGGAGGCCAAAGCCTACTGATTAGGGACTAGGGAAAAATTTAAATTACTAAAAATTATTTAGAGAAATAATTGGTTATGAACCTACCTTTAGATGTACATGGGTTGGCCAACCAAAGTTGGGCTTGTGTGCAGTATAAGTGGATTCTAGTACCCACTAAGGAATTAGGATAATTTCTCGAATTGGAGGTAGAGGCTACCAATTTGAATAAAATAGTAGGAGAAATCTTTTGATTAAAGTCTAAATTTTTAGATTTAATGAATCAATTACTAATTAGGTTATGATTTTTCTTTGTGCAGATATAGCCACTTTCCAATCGTTTCGATCATTATTGGACAATAAAATTTTGGTGGGACCCAACTTTAGTAGCTGGTATCGAAAGTTGAAGATAGTCCCGAAGCATGAATGGATCCTATAAGTGATAACGGATCCTGCACCTGAGGAGCCAGCTGCCAATGCACGTGGAACAGTCAGAGACACTTATCAGAAGTAGCTCAGTGATCGAACCACAGCGTGCTGTATCATGCTGGCTGTCATGAGCAATGAGTTCAGTCGCAGATTTGAGACGGTTCAGCTAAAGGACATGCTTCAAGTGTTGGAGGATACCTTAGGCACATTCGATGATGTGGAGAAGCACAAGACTAGTTGTGCTATCTTCAATGCCAAAATATGGGATGGTGCCTCTGTCACTGATCATGTATTGTACATGATCGAGCTGATGGAGTGTTTGAGCAAGCTCGGCTTTTCCTTGCATGAGCAACTTTGGAAAGATGCAATACTGAACTCGCTGCTCAAGTCTTATCTCCCATTCCTCACTCATTATAGAATGACAAAGCCTGAAGTAAACTACCACAGGTTACTAGGGTTGCTTCAGAACTTTGAGAAGGATCACCAACTCCACAAGGAGTCGGTGAATTTAGTAGGAGGTTCATCTTCTGGTTCTTAACCCTTTAAGAAAGGGAAGAAGAACAAGAAGAAGAGAGTGAAGAAGGTGCAAGTTCAGGCTAGGACATCAGTGCAGGGCCAGACCAGAAAGATCAAGCCCGATAAGAGTCAAACTGAATGCTTCTTTTGCAAGAAGTGGGGGCACTGGAAGAGGAACTATCCTCAGTATATTGCCTCCCTGGATCCGAACAGGTAGAGAAAGAAGCAAGCTGTTGCTGGATAAGGTATTTATATAATAACTCCTTGTAATTTCTCTATTTGTGATATAACTGACAAGGTACTGGATATCAGTAGCCTTTACCATATTTGCAATTCATTGCAGAGGTTGCAGGTCAGTAGGAGATTCGAGCAAGACGAGAGGTTTCTGAATGTTGGAGATGAAAGATCAGTTCCAATTCTAGCATTAGAAATCTAAAAACTTGTATTTGAGTCCCATACCATTGTTCTTAATGATTATCATTTCTATCTCAATTTTTTTTAAATATTATTTCTGTAGGCTTTCTAGCCAAAAATGATTATGAAATTTCAATAAAGAAATAAGTTTGTAATATCATTATGAGTGGTGTTACTATTTTTTGTAGACATTTGAACAAAGATGTGTATATGTTATCATAACCTGTTAACGTAGTCTATTCTACTGGCAAGCATCCTAGATTAGATAGTGTATCAGATATCTACTTATGGCACTATAGGCTAGGTCATATAAACAAGAATAGGATAAACAAGTTGACTCAAGAGAGAATCTTCGAAGTCAGTGATTATAAATCACTTCCAACCTGAGTCCTATCTTCTTGGTAAAATGATCAAATCAATTTTTACTGAAAAAGATGAGAGATCTATTGAGCTCTTGGGCCTAGTACATACTGATGTATGCAGACCCATGAGCACAAGCTCTAGAGGTGGATATTTCTACTTCATCACTTTCACGGATGATCTATCCAGATATGGATATGTCTATTTGATGGAACATAAGTCAGATTCATTTGAAATGTTCAAATGATTCCGAAGTGAAGTAGAAAAATAAACTGAGAAGAGTATTAAAACTCTTCGACCTGACCGAGGAGGGGAATATCTTTCTGGTGAGTTTCTCACAGATCTAGGAGAGAATGGGATTCTCTCCCAATGGACTCCTCCAAGAATACCACAGCATAATGGTGTGTCTGAAAGGAGAAATCGGACTCTATTAGACATGATCCGATCCATGATGGATTTTGTCTGCTTGTCGATATCCTTCTGGGGATATGCACTCGAATCGACCTGTTATCTGTTAAATAAAGTTTTAAGTAAGTCTGTAATTAAGACTCCATATGAGATATGGACAGGACGTAAGCCAGCATTTCACATCTTAGGGTCTGGAGGTGCCCAACCAATGTCAAACGGTTAGTTACAGATAAACTTGGACCTAGGTCTGATAAATGCACATTCATAGGGTACCCCAAAGAGATCAAAGAATATTTTTTCTACCATACTGATGAACAAAAGGTGTTCGTCAGCCTTAAGGCAGCCATTTTAGAAAAGAAATTCTTTGGTGAAGGAACCGTTGCCTCTAAGGTTGAACTTGATGAAGTTCAATAGGTAGAAGGACCGACACCAATAGCTGAACCTGAGTCGGATTTGATTAGATCAGATCCGAAGCCTAATGTACCTGCACCATTAAGACGATCTGATAGAGTACCGCATCAGCCGGACAGATACTACGGTTTCTTAGTCTGAGACGGTGATCCCATCGAACTCGATGAGAATGATGAGGATCCGATCACCTATATGGATGCAATGCAGAGACCTGATTCTGAGAAATGACTTGAAGCCATGAAATTCGAAATAGAGTCCATGAAGGTCAACGATGTATGGACATTGGTTGACCCACCTGAAGAAGTTAAACCCATTGGATGTAAATGGGTCTTCAAAAGGAAGAGGGGTGCAGACGGAAAGGTGGAGACCTATAAAGTCCGTCTGGTTACCAAAGGATATCGTCAACATTATGGTATTGACTATAACGAGACATTCTCCCCTGTGACAATGCTCAAATCCATTCGGATAATATTTTCAATAGCTGCCCATCTGGATTATGAGATCTGACAGATGGATGTAAAGATAGCTTTTCTGAATGGAGAGCTGACCGAAGAGGTATATATGATACAACCTGAGGAGTTTACATCCACAGATGAGTCCAAGGTATGCAAGCTTCAGAGATCCATTTATGGATTGAAGCAAACTTTTCAAAGTTGAAACACGTATTTTGATAAGGTGATCAAAATATATGGCTTCATTAAGAACGGAGAAGAGTCCTGCATCTATAAATGGGCAAATGGTCCAGTTGTGGTATTCTTTGTCTTGTACGTGGATGACATTCTCTTAATTAGAAATGACATCCCCCCACAATACAGGGAATAAAAGTTTGGTTGTCATCGTAGTTCTCCATAAAGGACTTGGGTGAAGCATCCTACATCCTAGGGACAAAGATCTTTAGGGATAGATCTAAAAGGATGCTTGGGTTATCCCAGTCCACATACATAGATACTGTGCTGAAGAGGTTTAGCATGCAGAATTTCAAGAAGTGCTACCTACCAATAGGCCATGAAATTTTTCTCTTTAAGAAGGATTGTCCGACAACTCCTGAAGAGAGAGAGTGTATGAATAGAGTCATATATGCTTCGATCGTGGGATCTATCATATACGTCATGATATATACAAGACCAGATGTGGCATACTCACTAGGAGTAGTGAGTAGATACCAATGTGATCCTAGAAAAAATTACTAGAAAGTGGTTAAAGCCATCCTTAAGTATTTGAGAAATACTAAGGACCAATGGTTGGTTTATGGCGAGTCAGATTTGAAACTTGTGTGGTTTACAAACTCTAACTTTCAATCTGACTATGATGATAGTAGAAGCATGTCGGGTTATATCTTTACTCTGAATGGCGGAGCCATCTGCTGGAAGAGTTCCAAACAGCATACTGTGGTAGACTCTGTTTGTGAGGTAGAGTATATCGCAGCATCGGATACTACGAAGAAAGTTGTGTGGCTGAGAAAATTCATTATCGAGCTCGGAGTTGCACCCTGCCTCGATGGTCTGGTCCTGCTCTATTGTGACAGCACTGATGCCATAGCTCAGGCGAAGAAACTCAAAGCACACCAGCAGATAAAGCATATTTTGCACCACTTCTATTTGATCCAAGAGATCGTGGATCGAGGTTATGTCGATCTTCAGAAGATCGATGAAAAGAAAAACCTGACCGACCCCTTCACTAATGCCCTGACGAAAAAAGAGTTCGACAATCACAAATCGAAGATGGGTATTAGATACTGTGCCGAGTGACTTTAAGACAAGTGGAAGTTGTTGAAAAATATGTCTCAAAAATCAATCATCAGCCTGTTGACGGTTGAGCAATCTTGATTGTAATTGATTGTTAATAAATAAAATATATTTTTGATATCTTCATCATAAGTTTTCATCTTCTAATGAACTCTGTTATTGTGATGAAGTCCTTAGGACTATTTAGGTTCGATAAAGAGAAGATTTATCGATTAGTCCTTAAAACTGTTCACGACCAAATGATAGGCTGTTAATATGAACGATAGCTTCTATCGAGCATAGGTCGCTGTAGGCCATATGAGTTGGTTGTCCTCTTAACCAAGAAGTGTGGAGACATTGGTATGGCATATAGGTAAGATGTAAGGGTACATCATCATTGAACGTGACCAACTCCAATGTATTCTACTGTTGAGAATATCTCTGATGGGATATAGGTATAAGTATTCCTTAAACCTGAGATCGCCTCAGTGACTTGCAAGCAACTCACTGTGTTTTGGTACTAGACTAGCTGAATTTTTAATTCAGTGATGGAAGGCTTTTGGGCATAGTCAAGTACTTATGAAGTCAGAGTGTGATCAAGATGGGATTGATCACTCCAACAGTTGGAGAAGAATGAGTCGCTGTATTTCAATTTAACAAAATCTTGATCAAGATAATCCATCAGATGGATTTGATATTTTGAAATACAAAGTGGACAACCTAATCAGAATTGACAGTTGAACTCTGAGGTATCCTATGAGCATTTTGGTCAAAGAGATGAATTATATGGAAACTATATCCGCATGGGTTCTAAGGATGTTGTTCAACACATTCGACCTATTCGGCCGTCGGGTACCATTGCTAGATGGTCACTTCGATTGGTACAGAAATTTATTTCTGTACTACTAGCTTAGGTTCGAACCTATGAGGTCACACATATTAGAGTTCACGATCCGATCGGATGGTTGATCAACGATTAAGAATTGTTCTAGGGTTAAACGATCAATACGATTAACATTTAACCTAGTGCAAGTATTGTAGGAGGATCGATTAGCAATTCGATTGTTAATTGACTTAATTTGATTAAGCAATGGATTGAGATTAAGTCTAATTGAATATGATTTAATTAGATTTGGTTTGAGTTTGATTGGATTAAGTCCAATTGATTTATTGGATAAGCAAAGTGCAAGAAAAAACTAGTCCTAGTCCAATTAGGACTTAGGTTAACCTAATTTCTAATTTGATTAAAAAATTAAATTAGATTTAAATTTAATTTAATCTGATTAAATTAGATTCTTAATTGGGTTAAGATCTATTTTAATTGGATTGATTTGGTTTTGGTTTGATTTGGTTTGAGAAACCAAATTTGAACAAGTCATAGATTGAATCCTAGTAAGACTAGGATTCCACCTTGCGCCACCTTAGTCCCCCATGCCCACTCTCTCTTATTTTATACAACAAAACCTTCTCTCCTAGGTCTTCACGTATGTCCAAAGCTTTTCACTCTTTTTCTCTTACATGGAATGTGGTTGTGGACCAAGTCAAAGTAGGAATTTGTTTGGATTTCAAATTCTATGAGATAGAATTTTAGGAAACCAAAACTCTTTCCTTATGGCACTGATTTTATCCATATTTTTTTTAAAATTTTTGTGACTTTTATGAAACATATTGTGTGCTCTTTTCTGGTGGTCCATGGCAGAAAAAGGAGGGGGCACCTATGAGTTGGGAACCCCTTGTCTTGCCCTGTTTGGATTTTCCTTGACTAAGTATTTGACCTAGACAAGGATTCTTCATATCTCTTTATTTAATATGAATTTTTTCTTGAAATTTTTGTGGATTATAAAGCATTGAGAGACCTTTGGAGCGTGTGAAAATCAAGGAGAAAGAGTGTAAAGGTGTGGAGATATAATAGACACAAAACTAAATATCTGAAAAAGAGCAAAGAGAAGAAGAAGAGGGTCTTCTTCTAGGGTTGCTGTGTTCACCTCTTTCCTTCCTTCATCTGTGAGTTTACTGAGAGTATCTCATATCTAAAACTCTTTCTCCTATTTTTTATCTTTGAAAGAGTCCAAATCAAGAAGAAGGAGGCATCTGATCGACCATCGAAGAAGGATCGGCACAGTACTAGCATACTATGCTGATTTCCTGGACTAAGACTTCTGATCATGATTCGTGGGCTCGTGTGGATGACTCCTAGAGGCCGGATGTATGTGCAGCTTGCAACATCATCCTCAAGCTCAGATCAGCAAAGTTAGAACGTCTAACTTGCAAGGTAATAGTGAAGGAACCAGATCTAGGGTTTCAGGGTTAGATCTTGAAACTTTTTCAAGATCAGGCAGCGGAAGACTAAAATAAATCAAAATTTATTTTTTAAAATTAAAAAATATTTAGATCTAAGATCTTATTATATGATTATTATATAGCATTAAATCAAAAATTAAAATATATAGAGCATGCGCTACATGTTGATCATATCAACATGTTTCTATACTACATCTAATGTATGTATTAAACAATAGATCAAATATATTATCTTGCAAGTTAGACATTCTAACCTTACTGATCCGGGCTTGAAGATGATGTTGTAAACCGCACATGCATCCAGTCTCTAGGAGTCATCCACACGAGTCCACGAATCTCGACCAGAAGTCCTGCTTCAGAAAATCAGTACAGTATGCTAGTACTGCGCTGATCCTTCTTTGATGATTGATCAGGTGCCTCCTTCTTTTTGATTTGGGCTCTTATAAAGATGAAAAGTAGGAGGAGTTTTAAATCTGAGACACTCTCAGAAAAACTCAAGATGGAGGAAGGAAAGAGATGAAACTAATAACCCTAGAAGAAGACCCTCTTCTTATTCTCTTTACTCTCTCCTAGACACCCTATCTTGTGTCTATTATATCTCCATGACCCAAAGGTCTTTCTCTCTAATTTTTGGATGCCCCAAAGGTCTCTCAAATCTCTATGTTCATCAAAAATTTAATTAAGAAACTCATTTTATAGAGAGAGATATGATAGAGTCCTTGTCTAGGTCAAATACCTAGTCAAGGCTTATCCAAACATGGCAAGATAATGGGCGCCCAACTCTTGGGTGCCTCCTCCTTATTTTCATGCATGGACCATCAGCGAAGGATGCACAATGTGTGTCCTAAAAGCCACAAAAATTTTAAAAAAAATCTGAATAAATTCGGTGCAAAAAAGAAAGAGTTTTGGATTTCTAAAACTCTATCTCATAGAATTTGAAATCCAAACTTATTCCTACTTTGATTTGATTCACAACCACTTTCCATGTATGAAAAAAGAGAGAAAATCTTTTGGACATAGAAAAAATCTGGGAGAGAGCTTTTATTGCACAAAATAAGAGGAGATTGGCGTGGAATAAGAGAGAGGGCGTGGGGGGGCTTATGTGGCGTAAAGTGAAATCCTAGTCTTACCAGGATTCTTTTTTATGACTTGTTTTAATTTGATTTCTCAAATCAAATCAAATCAAAATTAGATCAATCCAATTAAAATAGATCTTAACCCAATTAAAAATTTAATTTAATCAGATTAAATTAGATTTAAATCTGATTTAATTTTTTAATCAAATTAGAAATTAGGTTGACCCAAGTCCTAATTGAACTAGGACTAATTTTTTTCTTGTACCTGGCTTATCCAATAAACCAATTGGACTTGATCCAATCAAGCCCAAACTAAATCTTATTAAATCATATTCAATTAGACTTAATCTCAATCCATTGGCTTAATCAAATTAAGTCAATTAATAATCGAATTGCTAATCGATCCTCCTGCAATACTTGCACTAGGTTAAATGTCAATCGTATCGATCATTTAACCCTAGAACGATTCTCAATCATTGATCAACTATCCGATCGGATCAGAACTCTAATGTGTGTGACCTCATAGGTCCGAACCTAAGTCGATAGCATAGAAATAAATTTTTGTACCAATCGAAGTGATCATCTAGCAATGGTACCCGACGATCGGATAGGTCGAATGTGTAGAACAATATCCTTAGAACCCATACGGATATAGTTTTCATATAATTCATCTCCTTGACCAAAATGATCATAGGACACCTCAGAGTTCAACTGTCAACTCTGATTAGGTTGTCCACATTGTATTTCAAAATATCAAATCCATTTGATTGATTATCCTGGCCAAGATTTTGCTAAATTGTAATACAGTGACTCATTCTTCTCCAACTCTTGGAGTGATCAATCCCATCTCGATCACACTCTGACTTCGTAAGTACTTGACTATGCCCAGAAGCCTTTCGTCACTGAATTAGAAATTCAGTTAGTCCAGTACCAAAGCACAGTGAGTTGCTTGCAAGTCACTGAGGTGATCTCAGATCTAAGGGACACTTATACCTATATCCCATCAGAGACATTCTCGATAGTAGAATACTCTGAAGTTAGTAACGTTCGATGATGATGTATCCTTACATCTCATCTGTATGCCATACCAGTATCTCCACACTCCTTGGTTAAGAGGACAACCAACCCATATGGCCTACAGCAACCTATGCTCGATAGAAACTATCATCCTTATTAACAGCCTATCATTTGGTCGTGAATAGTTTTAAGGACTAATCGATAAATCCTCTCTTTATCAAATCTAAATAGTCCTAAGGATTTCATCATAACAACGGAGTTCATTAGAAGATGAAAGCTTATGATGAAAATACCAAATATATTTTATTTAT
Source organism: Elaeis guineensis (assembly GCF_000442705.2). Classification (NCBI taxonomy): domain Eukaryota; kingdom Viridiplantae; phylum Streptophyta; class Magnoliopsida; order Arecales; family Arecaceae; genus Elaeis; species Elaeis guineensis. The sequence continues at coordinate 110,615,756 of NC_025997.2, read as the reverse complement.
TAACAAATTAATTACCATACAAAATTGCTCAACCATCAACAAGCTGACAATTAGTTTTTGAGACACATTTTCCAACAATCCACTTGTCCTAAAGCCACTCGGCACAGTATCTAATACCCATCTTCGACTTGTGGTTGTCGAACTCCTTTATCGCCAGGGCTTTAGTGAAGGAGTCGGTCAGGTTCTCCTTTCCATCGATCCTCTGAAGATCGATGTTACCTCGATCCACGATCTCCCAGATCAGGTAGAAGCAGTGCAAAATGTGCTTCGTCCACTGGTGTGCTTTGGGTTCCTTCGCCTGAGCTATGGCACCAGTGCTGTCACAATAAAGCAGGATCAGATCATCGAAGGAGGGTGCTACTCCAAGCTCGGTGATAAATTTTTTCAGCTACACAGCTTCTTTCACGGCATCCGATGCTACGATGTACTCTACTTCACAAACAGAGTCTGCCACAGTATGCTGCTTGAAACTCTTCCAGCAGATAGCTCCACCATTCAGAGTAAAGATATAACCCGACACGCTTCTGCTGTCATCATGATCAAATTGAAAGATGGACTCAGTAAACCCCATAAGTTTCAAATTTGACTCGCCATAATCCAACCATTGGTCCTTAGTATTTCTCAAATACTTAAGGATGGCTTTAACAACTTTCCAGTGATTTTCTCCAGGATCAGATTGGTATTTACTCACTACTCCTATTGAGTATGCCACATCTGATCTTATACATATCATGGCGTACATGATAGATCCCACGGTCGAAGCATATGGGACTCTACTCATATGCTCTCTCTCTTCAGGAGGTGTCGGACAATCCTTCTTAGAGAGAAAAATTTCATAACCTATCGGTAGATAGTCCTTCTTGAAATTCTTCATGCTGAACCTCTTCAGCACAGTATCTATGTACATGGACTGGGATAACCCAAGCATCTTTTTAGATCTATCCCTATAGATCTTCATTCCTAGGATGTAGGATGCTTCACCCAAGTCTTTCATGGAGAACTGCGATGACAACCAAACTTTTATTCCCTGTAGTGCGGGGATGTCATTTTTGATTAAGAAAATATCATCCATGTACAAGACAAGGAATACCACAACTAGATCATTTGCCCATTTATAGATACAGGACTCTTCTCCATTCTTAACGAAGCCATACGTTTTGATCACCTTATCAAAATGCATGTTCCAACTCCGAGAAGCTTGCTTTAATTCATAAATGGATCTCTGAAGCTTGCACACTTTGGACTCATCTGTGGATGTAAACCCCTCAGGTTGTATCATATACACCTCTTCGGTCAGCTCTCCATTCAGGAAAGCTATCTTTACATCCATTTGTCAGATCTCATAATCCAGATGGGCAGCTATTGCAAGTATATCCAAATGGATTTGAGCATTGCCACAGAAAAAATATCTCGTCATAGTCAATACCATAACGTTGACGATACCCCTTAGCAACCAAGCGGGCTTTATAGGTCACCACCTTTCCGTCTGCACTCCTTTTTCTTTTGAACACCCATTTACACCCAATGGGTTTAACACCTTCAGGTGGGTCAACCAATGTTCATGCATCATTGACCTTCATGGACTCCATTTCGGATTTCATGGCTTCAAGCCATTTCTTGGAATCAGATCTCTACATTGCATCCATATAGGTGATCAGATCCTCATCGTTCTCATCGAGTTCGATGGGATCACCATTTCGAACCAAAAATCATAGTATCTGTCTGGCTGATGCGGTACTCTATCAGATCGTCTTAATGGTATAGGTACATTAGGCTCCGGATTTGATCTAATCAAATCCGACTCAGGTTCAGCTATTGGTGTCGATCCTTCTACCTGTTGGACTTCATCAAGTTTAACCTTAGAGGCAACGATTCCTTCACCAAGGAACTCCTTTTCTAAAAAGATTGCCTTAAGACTGACGAACTCTTTTTGTTCATCAGCATGGTAGAAAAATATTCTTTGATCTCTTTGGGGCATCCTATGAATGTGCATTTGTCAGACCTAGGTCCAAGTTTGTCTGTGACTAATCGTTTGACATAGGTCGGGCACCCCCAGACCCTAAGGTGTGAAGATGCTGGCTTACGCCCTGTCCATATCTCATATGGAGTCTTAATTACAGACTTACTTGAAACCCTATTTAACAGATAACAGGTCGATTCGAGAGCATATCCCCAGAAGGATATCGGCAAGCTGGCAAAATCCATCATGGATCGGACTATGTCTAACAGAGTTCGATTTCTTCTTTCAGACACACCATTATGCTGTGGTATTCCTGGAGGAGTCCATTAGGAGAGAATCCCATTCTCCTAGATATGTGAGAAACTCACTAGAAAAATATTTTCCTCCTCGGTCAGATCGAAGAGTTTTAATACTCTTTTAGTTTATTTTTCTACTTCACTTCAGAATCGTTTGAACATTTCAAATGAATCCGACTTATGTTTTATCAGATAGACATATTCATATCTGGATAGATCATCCGTGAAAGTTATGAAGTAGAAATATCCACCTCTAGCACTTGTGCTCATGGGCCCACATACATCAGTATGTACTAGGCCCAAGAGCTCAGTAGCTCTCTTACCTTTTTCAATAAAAGATGACTTGGTCATTTTACCAAGAAGACAGGACTCACAGGTTGGAAGTGATTCACAATCACTGACTTCGAAGATTCCCTCTTGAGTCAACCTGTTTATTCTGTTCTTGTTTATATGACCTAGCCTATAGTGCCATAAGTAGATATCTGACACACACTATCTAATCTAGGGTGCTTGCCAGTAGAATAGACTCTTATCGAGCTTGATCTTTCTGGTCTGGCCCTACACTGATGTCCCAGCATGAACTTGCACCTTCTTCACTTTCTTCTCTTATTCTTCTTTCCTTTCTTAAAGGGTCGAGAACCAGAAGATGAACCTCCCACTAAGTTCACCGACTCCTTGTGGAGTTGGTGATCCTTCTCAAAGTTCTGAAGCAACCCCAGTAACCCATGGTAGTTTACTTCAGGCTTTGTCATTCTATAATGAGTGAGGAATGGAAGATAAGACTTGGACAGCGAGTTTAGTATTGCATCCTTCCCAAGATGCTCATGCAAGAAAAGTGAGCTTGCTCAATCATTCCATCAGCTCGATCATGTACAATACATGATCAGTGACAGAGGCACCATCCCGTATTTTGGCGTTGAAGATGGCACAACTAGTCTTGTACCTCTCCACGTCATCGGGTGTACCAAAGGCATCCTCCAACACTTGAAGCATGTCCTTTGGCTGAGCTGTCTCGAATCTGC
>NC_025997.2:110517196-110612378 GCF_000442705.2 Elaeis guineensis | reverse complement strand
TTCTTAAAGGGTCGAGAACCAGAAGATGAACCTCCCACTAAGTTCACCGACTCCTTGTGGAGTTGGTGATCCTTCTCAAAGTTCTGAAGCAACCCCAGTAACCCATGGTAGTTTACTTCAGGCTTTGTCATTCTATAATGAGTGAGGAATGGAAGATAAGACTTGGACAGCGAGTTTAGTATTGCATCCTTCCCAAGATGCTCATGCAAGAAAAAGTTGAGCTTGCTCAATCATTCCATCAGCTCGATCATGTACAATACATGATCAGTGACAGAGGCACCATCCCGTATTTTGGCGTTGAAGATGGCACAACTAGTCTTGTACCTCTCCACGTCATCGGGTGTACCAAAGGCATCCTCCAACACTTGAAGCATGTCCTTTGGCTGAGCTGTCTCGAATCTGCGATTGAACTCATCGCTCATGACAGCCAGCATGATACAGCATACCGTAGTCCGGTCATTGAGCCACTTCTGATAAGTGTCTCTGACTGTTTCACGTGCATTGGCAGCTAGCTCCTCAGATGCAGGATCCATTATCACATATAGGATCCATTCATGCTCCAGGACTATCTTTAACTTTCGGTACCAGCTACCGAAGTTGGGTCCCACCAACTTATCATTATCCAACAATGATCGGAGCGATAGGGAAGTGGCCATATCTGCACAAAAGAAAAACCATAACCTAATTAGTAATTGATTCATTAAACCTAAAGATTTGGACTTTAATCAAAAGATTTTTTCTACTATTTTATTCGAATTGGTAGCCTCTACCTCCAATTCGAAGAATTACCCTAATTCCTTAGTGGGTACTAGAATTCACTTAGACTGCACATAAGCCCAACTTTGGTTGGCCAACTCATGTACATCTAAGGGTAGGTTCATAACCAATTGTTTCTCTAAATAATTTTTAGTAATTTTAATTTTGCCCCAGAAACCTAATCAGTAGGCTTTGGCCTCCACTATAAGAATCCGGTTAGGTCCAACTATTAATATGACCATACTTGGTGCATCTAACCAACGAATGATTAAGTCCAACTTTGGTTGGCTCACCTAATCACCATTAGAGAGATACTTTCAAGTCATCATATGATGAGTGATAATTCCATTAGTCAACAAGCACTAGGCCTTTGGGTCTGCAATGATTATTGAGTTAATGGACTCATTATCAAACACCTTAATGGGAGGCTATGACTCAGTTATCTCTATAACTTTATCATTTTATGAACTTAATAATTTTAGAAGATTTAAATGATTTAGAGGATGAGGTCAGATGAACCAGCTTATCATGATCCTCCCACTGGCTTCACCAAGTCAGCTTAAGGGAGATCATTAAAAGGACTGGTCTAGGAGCACCTAAATCAGTCACACTGAATTACCTAGCTAACATGGGTCAGCTAGAATAGTCAAGTGATCCGATCAAAATATAATTTCACCAAGAGGCCAGGTAAGTTCGATCAATGGGAGGGTCGGCCAAAGCTTGCCTTAGACACCATCAAAAATGGCCAAGTAAGCAAGCTCCCAATTAAAAATCATGGTCTGGTTTACCTTAGACACCAATTGGTTTAATTAGTTTCGATTAGATCAATCTAATAGTTCGTGCTAGATCGCTTAGCCAAGAATCAAGTCTATTTGGTTCTCGTTAGAGACATGAACTTGACCAACTACAACTATTGTAATTGATCTAGAGAATTTTTGACCTAATCTAAGACAACAATTGATTAGATTTAGTCAATTCTCTAATTAAGTCCATCATTAATCTAACCATAGGTCTAACCCAATTAATGGACCTAATTCTCACTAATCCATTAACCCAATGTGTTATGGTTTGTGTCTTAGGTTCTTCAATTCACAATCCTAGAACCTAATCAAACAACTTCTTAATTCTCAATTAAGTTTTGGGCTGAGGGTTGGGTTCGACTTTTCGAAAATAATTTTTATATTTATAAAATAAATTTACAATATAATTCTACCAACCATATTGCATGTTTGATTCATAATCAAGATGTAAATAAAATAAACATGAAACTACTTTAGATCTAATCTAAACAGGTTCATGTAATTGAAATAACTTCAACTTTAAATAATTTTTTTGCACAAAAATTATTAACAAAAAAAATTTATTTTAGATTTAAATATATTTTAAATCTAATAAATTATAAATTTAATCTAAATTATATCTAATAAATTTATGATTAAAGATAGATCTACACGAACTAGGACAACCTTTGCACTGTAAGGGGTAAACCTTACAGTAGGACAACCTTGTAGTTCGTGATTGATCTAAAATTTTAATTTTAAATTTAATAATCAGATTATAAATTAGATCTAATCTAAAAAATAATCTAAGCATGTATAAATAATCATGTAATAAACAACTTGACTCTGATACCAATTGAAGGAACCAGATCTAGGGTTTCAGGGTTAGATCTTGAAACTTTTTCAAGATCAAGCAACGAAAGACTAAAATAAATCAAAATTTATTTTCTAAAATAAGAGAATCTCTAGATCTAAAATTTTATTATATGATTATTATATAGTATTAAATCAAAAATTAAAATATATAGAGCATGAGCTACATGTTGATCATATCAATATGTTTCTATACTACATCTAATGTATGTATTAAACAATAGATCAGATCTACTACCTTGCAAGTTAGGCATTCTAACCTTGCTGATTCGAGCTTGAGGATAATGTTGCAAATCGCACATGTATCCGGTCTCTAGGAGTCGTCCACATGAGTCTACGAATCTCGACCAGAAGTCCTGTTTCATGAAATCAGCACAGTATGCTAGTACTGTGCTGATCCTTCTTCGATGGTTGATCAGGTGCCTCCTTCTTCTTGATTTGGGCTCTTTCAAAGATGAGAAGTAGGAGGAGGAGTTTTAGATCTGAGATACTCTCAGAAAAACTCAAGATGGAGGAAGAGAAGAGATGAAACTAACAACCCTAGAAGAAGACCCTCTTCTTCTTCTCTTTACTCTCTTCTAGACATCCTATCTTGTGTCTAATATATCTCCATGATCCAAAGATCTTTTTCTCTAATTTTTGGATGTCCCAAAGTTCTCTCAAATCTCTATATTCATCAAAAATTTGATGAAGAAATCTATTTTATAGAGAAAGATATGATAGAGTCCTTGTCCAGGTCAAATACCTAGTCAAGGCTTATCCAAACATGGCAAGAAAAAGGGCACCCAACTCTTGGGTGCCTCCTCTTTATTTTCATGCATGGACCATCAGCAAAGGGTGCACAATATGTGCCCTAAAATCCATAAAAATCTCAAAAAAAATCTGAATAAATTTGATGCAAAAAAGAAAGAATTTTGGATTTCTAAAACTCTATCTCATAGAATTTGAAATCCAAACTTATTCTTACTTTGATTTGATCTGCAACCACTTTCCATGTATGAAAGAAGAGAGAAAATCTTTTGGATGTAGGAAAGACCTGGGAGAGGACTTTTGTCGCACAAAATAAGAGGAGTTGGCATGGAATTAGATAGAGGGCATGGGGGGGCTTATGTGGCACAAAGTGGAATCCTAGTCTTACTAAGATTCTATCTTATGACTTGTTTTAATTTAATTTCTCAAATCAAATCAAACCATAATTAGATTAACTTAATTAAAATAAGTTTTAATCTAATTAAAAATTTAATTTAATCAGATTAAATTAGATTTAAATCTAATTTAATTTTTTAATCAAATTAGAAATTAAGTTGATCCAAGTCCTAATTGCACTTGGCTTATCCAATAAATCAATTATACTTGATCTAATCAAGCCCAAATTAAATCTAATTAAATCATATTCAATTAGACTTAATCTCAGCCCATTGGCTTAATCAAATTAAGTCAATTAACAATCAAATTACTAATCGATCCTCTTGCAACACTTGCACTAGATTAAATGTTAATCGTATCGATCATTTAACCCTAGAATGATTCTCAATCGTTGATCAACCATCCGATCGGATCATGAACTATAATGTGTGTGACCTCATAGGTCTGAAGCTAAGTCGATAGTACAGGAATAAATTTCTATACCAATCGAAGTGACCATCTAGCAATGGTACCCGACGATCGGATAGGTCAAATGTGTAGAACAACATCCTTAGAACCCATGCGGATATAGTTTTCATATAATTCATCTTCTTGACCAAAATGATCATAGGATATTTTAGAGTTCAACTGTCAACTCTGATCAGATTGTCTATATTGTATTTTAAAATATCAAATCCATCTGATGGATTATCCTGACCAAGATTTTGCTAAATTGAAATACAGTGACTCATTCTTCTCCAACTCTTGGAGTGATCAATCCCATCTCTATCACACTCTGACTTCGCAAGTACTTGACTATGCCCATAAGCCTTCCGTCACTGAATTAGAAATTCAGTTAGTCCAGTACCAGAGTTCAGTGAATTGCTTGCAAGTCACTGAGAAGATCTCAGGTCTAAGGGATACTTATACCTATATCCCATCAGAAATATTCTTGACAGCAGAATGCTCTGGAGTTGGTCACGTTCAATGATGATGTACCCTTACATCTCACCTGTTTACCATACCAGTGTCTCCACACTCCTTGGTTAAGAGGACAATCAATCCATATGGCCTACAGCGACCTATGCTCGATAGAAACTGTTGTCCCTATCATTTGGTCATGAACAATTTTAAGGACTAATCGATAAATCCTCTCTTTATCGAATCTAAATAGTCCTAAGAACTTCATCATAACAACGAAATTCATTAGAAGATGAAAGCTTATAATGAAAATATCAAATATATTTTATTTATTAACAAATCAATTACCATACAAGATTGCTCAACCGTCAACAGGCTGACGATTGATTTTTGGGATACATTTTCCAAAAAATAGATCTGATCTATTATATTTTACATATATTAGATGTAGCATAGAAACATGTTGATATGATCAACATATAGTTCTTGCTCTTTATATTTTAATTTCTGATTTAATGTCATGTAATAATCATATAATATGATCTTAGATCTAGGGATTCTCTGGTTTTATAAGATAAATTTTGATTTATTTTAGTCTTCTGCTGCCTGATCTTGAAAAAAATTTCAAGATCTAATCCTGAAATTCTAGATCTGGTTCCTTCAGAATCAACCATACCTTGAGGAGGTGCTAGGCTAATACTGACGTCATAAAGCATCTGCTCGATCACCAGTTCCTTCAACTCTGGTACTTTAACATCGAGCAGAGTATGATAATCTTCTTCATCCTCAAAAAGGACCAATCTCTCTTTATTCATAGAAAGTCAGAAATCACCCCAGATCCAGCTGAAGCCTTAAGGAAGATATGAAGAAACAAAAAAAGAAATGACTTTTCTAGCTGTAGACTGAGGAAGAGAGCCCCATGATGAATCTACATCTAAATCGGGGAGAAAAAGACCACCATCCTTTTTCATGGGGATGTTTTTTCAAGATAAACATCGCTCTAAAAAGCGAGCACCTTGGAGAGATGCTGAATCAATTATAAAAAATTATGAAGATGATGATCTCCCAAATGAAATTTGGAGTGATCTGGATAGGAAGGACTTAGTAGAAATCTAAAAGATTGTTAGCAAATGAATGAAGAGGGAGATGAAGATCTACTTGGAAAGTTTCCTCATACAAGGCGACTCGACCTTTTGGACCATTGGAGACACATCCTTTCCAACTTGAAACTTCCAATCAGAAAGATGATAGGATGGAACACTAGGATCGAAGCCTCCTAAGATCGGCCTCAGTGATGGTTGACTTCTTGTTACTAGATCTTCAAAAATATTCAAATCCTCACACAAAATTATCTGAGCCATGAGGTTCAGAGGATCAATGCCCGAATAAGGAGCCAACTTGGGTAACGATCTAAGGAATAACCTCAGACTCAACTTGGGGAGGAGATGGCTGAGAATCCCAACCACCTCGATGACTTTCGTCCTTAGCCTCACTATCGGAAGATATTGGAGAAGCAAAATGAAGGATATACTATGAAAAGGAGGACTAAACAAGGAAAAGCACAAGAGATGACCAAAGCATGAAAAGACAAGAAGAGGAAGAAGGGTGACCAACCAAAAAAAGGGCTTGAAGAAACAAGCAGATTGCTGAAGCTAGAGAAGGTGACAACAATGGCAATGATGGGAATATCTATGGTAGACTTGACGGCAAAATGGTAGCAGCAAACTCGGTGGCAAAAGGATGAAAAAGAAAAAATGGGAGGCCCATTTATACCATAGTTTGATGATTCGAATCAGAGCCCTGACCATTTGATGTCACTACGTGGCATAGATCAGAGCTATTCAATCATGTGACCTTTCGATGCACCTCCTCCAAATCCGACCACATAGGCCACTCTGCGAGATATACAGCCAAGCTTATCAATGCTTGACATGAGGCAAACCATGATAGGTCCAAATGAAACCACCGAATCCCATCTTTTTTGAGTCATTATGCCACTCTGCCTCGAGCTACTCACCCCTCGCAATTATGATAGGATTTGCGAAGTGACACATTAACACGACTCTGAAATCCTACCCATCAATCACTCTAAATTGAGCAACCTAACTCTTGGGACTAGCTAAAAATCAAGGTCTGAACATGCAAGCTAAATAATCCATTAGATGAAGAAAAAGCCGAGGTTTTATCCCGATGGCTACTACTTCCTCTACTCGAAACAGTTACTCTGGACTCGAAAGTGGGAGGTAAGTATTATGGGAGGATATATACCACCTCATCTTGACCTTTCCTCTTTGGAACTCCATCATTAACCTAGTTTGGTTCCTACGAAATGAGAATCGGGCATCCACAAAGAAATCAGCCCATTGCCTCAGCCACATGACAACAACATGGCTAGTTTCTCACCAACCTCATTGTCGGATCTGAGCTAGACTCATAGAGGAAACCGAGGTGTTAGACCATTTCAAGGAAGAACGTGGGCTGGTGGCATCTCTTTCAAATCTTTAGTGGATGCAAGAGAACATGGCATTTAAGTAAATACCACATATTGTCAACTACCCATAATCAAGTCGTGGGACTTAATTCTCCGTGGCAATTACTAATTGATAAGGTAACATAATTCTCTCTTTTTTCTATAAAACGAGGCACAAAGGACCCTCTCACAAGTCCTCTGGAATTCTAAAAAATTAGAAAGAGTCACTTACTCACTCTTTCTCTCTCACTATTTTCAAAGCTCCGACTAACTTAAGCATCAAAAAATCTTCTATCGGAGAAATTTCGATAACTAAACTTCTTTTTTAGGATTTGAGAATTGTCACCTATCCTTGGATTTCCACCGACCATTGAGCTCCAAATCAATCCTACACCGACCACAGCCACTTTCGCCTCAACCCGGAGCCTTGCGGCAACACACATAACTTTCTTGTTCACCATATTTTGTCAGTTTTTAATCATCCATATAAGCCACCGTGATTTTTAAAATGGCACATACGCTTAAAATATGGGAAAACTTTCTTCTTAACCATCTTTTATAGTCTTGTAATGATTGTGTCATATTTGTCGGTTTTAGTCACCGATATAATTGTATTTGAAAGTAGCTATACTATTGCCGAAAGAATCGAAAAACTTTTTCTAGTCCACATAATTTTCTTGCTAACATTGAATGTCATCTTCTTCCCGTGCCCACCATATTCTGTCTGTCAGTTTTTGATCACCGACATGATCCACCAGAGACTTCAAAGTGGCACAAATAGTTACCAAGAGAATTAGTAAAGTTCTTTCTCAGTCCACAAGACTCCCTCTAAGATTGTACGTCTCCTCCTCCTATTTCCATCACATTCTATCAGTTTCCGATGACACAATCTACCGGGATATTTGGTAATATCGTATATAGTTATAAGAAGATAGTAAAACTTCCTTCTATAAATACATGCAGGTTGTTGCTAAGATTGGTTGTCGCCTTTTTTTCCCATGATCATCAACACAATCTACCGTGATCTTTGAGGATAGTTCTCAATCCATTTGAAAATGCTGTTTACATTTATTATTGTACGTTGCCCGCCTTTAGTTGACTAGCTATTCAATCATGTGCTGCTACAACTCTGATCCTTGTTAGTCTATAAGATACTCAACATGATTAGTCGTTAACATTTTCTCTCACTCATTTGAATTGACTAGATGGGGTCATAAACAAAGATATATGTCACGCCCCGAACCCAACACCCGGGTCGGATACGTGATGGCCGCACACTCCTTAGAGCAAGCCCTAAAGAATATGCAAGGCCAAAATAAATCATTACAATCTTATCAACCATAATATTTAATTTCAACAGTAATTCATAAAACTTGCATAATAACAATTAACATTCCTTCAATTCTCTGATCAGATACTATGACACTCTATTTATCCTTCTGCTCACCCGTAAATCCAAGCCATAGCCAATCTAAGTCATCCTGCAACTCTGAGAAGAAAAAGAAAGATGAAGGGGTGTGAGCTTTACAGCCCAGTAAGAATTCCCATATCACACTGATATAGTAATATAGTCTGAAAATAAGGATAAGCAATAAAATATAAAATCTCATGTTCAATGTCCAGAATAATGCAAACATTCATAAATTTTCTGTCTTGTCAAAATAGATGCATCATCATATGTTAACCGGTGAAACACTTTTGTTCAACAATTGTTTCATATCTTATCTTTCATTTCTCCTTTCATAATCATATGATTTTAACATTTTCTTTCTGGCTCTGGACTATCCAAGTCTATACCTCAGTCATCATCCGGATCGAATCCACTTTAAAAAGTCTTTCAAGACTGTCCCAGGATGAGCTCCTGGCCGGCTGTCCCACGTACCAAAGCCCGTGAGAGGCTGTCCCAGGCATAAGCTCCTGGCGGGCTGTCCCAGGCATGAGCTCCTGGCCGGCTGATCCACCTGTAAGCCAGTGGGGGCTGTCCCAGGCATAAGCTCCTGGCGGGCTGTCCCAGGCATAAGCTCCTGGCCGGCTGTTCCACATGACAAGGCTAGTCCATACCATATATCTCTTTCTTTTCATTTAATCATTATGTGTTGATTTCATCAATCAATTCTGTCTTGCATTATGATCAATTCAGATATGTCATATCCATATAATCATGCCATCAATCTCTGATACATATATATTGACATAACATACTCATGCTCAAAATCAAATAAATAAATAACAATATCTCAGGTATAATAAATTCATCGATCTCAAATCCGATAACGCAAAACCAATAATGCAAGACCAACAGTAAAATAGCATATATAATAGTGATCATGTACAGGGATTCTTACCTTTACCGGTGACTGATCCAAACACAGAAATCAATGTTCTTCTTTGATTTATGAATTTCTTTAACAAAATATTCCACTCGATATCATTTGCAGATGATCATCTCTTCGTAACCCTGATCAATATAAAAATCATATATATGGAGAAAATTACCGATAATCGATCTGATAACACAAATCTAGGATCTCTCTTAGGATTAACCAAAATTAGGATTTACCTAAGTATCTGGATCCTCCACTGATCCATAAGACTTCTAGAGAGAGAAAATCCCTGAAGAGAGAGAAAATTCTAGAGAGAGAAAGTAGAGAGAGAAAGTGAAGAGAGAATCTTCATATTTTTTTTCGATGAGGCAATCATGATCGAGATCATCAAAGGTCCTATCAGGGTGACTCAATATGAATCAAGTGTTACAAATTTCGAATAGGATCGGACTGGGATCAGATCTACCGCACGAATTTCGGAGCAACCTCAGATCATCTTATTTTCATCTTCAAGTTTATTCTAGGATTCATGATGAAATCAGAGAGGAAGAAAAGATCCTAGAGAGACAAAATCCGTAAAGAGAGAGAAAAGTCTAGAGAGAGAATCTAGAGAGAGAAAATGTAGAGAGAAGGTAGAGAGAGGAGAGAGAAAAGAGAGAGAAAGAAGAGAGAAAGGAGAGAGAGAAAAATTCTCTCCTTCTTCTTCTTATTTTATTTTATTTTATTTTTATTTTTCTCTTTTTCTTTTCTTTTCTTTTTCTTTTTCCTTTTTCTTTTCTTTTTCTTTTTCCTTTTTCTTTTCTTTTTCTTTTCTTCTTCTTCTTCCTTTCTTCTTTTCTTCCCGCGGGTTCCGTTGGGCCAAAACAGGGGAGGAAAAAGAGGGTGGCTCGGGCTCCGACGACTTGGCCGGAGATCCGGCAACGACGGCCGAGCATGCAAGCTGGCCGGCGGCAGGGTCACCCTCGTTGTTGCCGGCGGCAGAGAAGGAAGAAAATCATAAAAACAGGGTATCCCTGTTTGAGCCCAAACCGGAAGCCCGAACCAGCACCTCGCCGGCTTTCAAAAACACCGGTGACCGGAGAATAACAAGGAGAAGAGGAAATACCTTGTTCCGGCGGCCAAAACAGCTCCGGCGACCTCTTTTCTTCCGATCAACCACCACGGAAATCTCTGAGAAAAATCCCTCAAATCCCCTTGATTTACTTCGAAATTTTTGTTGTAAATTCCTAAAGGAAGGTTGGAGGATCTTATAGTGGAGGTTTCCTACCCTAGCCGGACTCTTTGAGTCCGATTTTGCCGGAAATCGTGAAGGAAGAAGACTCCGGCTAGGAGTCTTCCTCCTTCTCTGTTTTGTTTTTTTTTTTTTTTTTTTTTTTTTTTTTTGTGTTGTTGGGCCATCTGGGCTACAGGCCCAAGTAAACGGGTTGCTACAATCTCCCCCCCTTAAAAAAATTTCGTCCTCGAAATTAGATTATGTCGTTTGAGATATCTATTTCAAAGTATACATTCTTCATGTCATTCTCAAGCTTACGATAATATCATATATATTATTTATTTCTCATGATCTTGTTATAACAAAATTATTTAAAATTTCAAACTCATCCCTTCTTATTGATTTCTCAACTTTTTGAAGAACTGTAACATTTTAAACTTGTATTAATATACCACCGTTATTTGTCTAATACATTTCACTCGAAATTCATAATTATCTCATACTACCCCTGATAAATAAAGATCAAACATCGAGCACTCTTTACCATCATCGATTTCTTTCTTCACTTGATTTTTCAACAAATTTTATATATAGACTCTCATCTTAAGAAAAATCTCAATCTTCTATATCAGTTCGAGTAACAATATTAAATTTAAAAAAAATATGAGATCTATGTCAGGACATTCTAAATTTGAACTAATATCAGAACTATCAAGCTATTAATAAACTTGAGATATCTAAAATTTTTTGGCATTATCTACAATGAAGCAACCTACTAACAAAATTTATCTGACTATGATCAGATTAAAAATTATTCTTTATTAACAACTAATGTATTCCATAATATCTTCAGAATCAAAGAATTAATATTTCTAATCAATTTAACCCACCATGCTTTTGCTGCGCATTCTGATCTTGGTTTATCAAATTATATAATTATATCAAAGATAAAAATATCCTTATATGTTAGATCAATCCAGAATAGATCCAACCTTCAAATTTCATATAAAACTTAGGGCAAAATTTTAAGTTTCTTCATCTTTACTACCTTTGGGTATAGCATATAAAAATTAAATCTTGATCTACTTCCTATATTTGAAATTATTGTATAAGTTTCATCACTTTTCAAGAATCCAACATGTCTAGAATTAATTGAAGTTAATCTTAGATTTACCTAACAATCATTTAGATAATTTCTAAATCAATCTTTCTTTTTAAAAGAATTAATTCTAACTTGACAAATTAGAAGAACTCAAGCCAACATCTTTATAAATAGAATTAACTTGATTATTTCTTATAGAACTCTCTTCATCACAACCCTTAATATTAATCGATAAATCCATACAAAATCTTGTCCCTTGTATAAGTCATTCAAAATTTAACATTAACAAGATATCTTAATTTAATTTAAAAATCCAAACTTTGACTTGAATGATTAATACACTTCACCATCTTCAACAATCACCAAAAAAATAAAAAAAAAAATCTAATCCAAAGATAATAATATGAATTATTAAAGATTTCATCATAACCTGTATATCATACTCTGACAAAATAAATTTTCTTCTTTACTTTAACAACAATATCAAAATACTTTTGATCTACTTAGAAAAATAAACTTTTGACTTGAAATTCAATGCAACTTGAAAGATCAAGGAATCATATTCAGAATATGATATTTTGAGTAACCAAAAATTTTACCAAGATGTGTATCTCATATTCTCATAATAAAATTCAAGTATATTTTTCATTTAAAATTGAGTTTCATATATGATCCTCTTATAGATTCAATGTTCAAAAAATATTTCTCTCTCATATGATGAAATTTCTTCTTAGACCATACCCTAATTAACTTTCTTTTGATAAATCCAAAATTCATAACGCATCAGACAATTATCATCGAAATTAGAAAAGTATCATGATCTTCAATCATAAAATCATCTAGTATACTCAACATAACTTATCAATACCTCCCACTTCATTCCAAGGTCAACTCTTTTCATACTTAGGTCAACCTTACTAATTGAAATCCAAGATATAACTCGTCAATTTTATTATAGATAACATATGCCACTTATGCATAAATTCCATCTTAATATCTATTGATTCGAAATCTAAATATTGAATCTTCTCTTCCATATCTATCGTGTTCCTCATGATCATAACCTAAGTTCAGATATCACTAGAATTACAATTCTGAATAATTATAACCTTAAACTCAAATACCACTTAAATCATATTTTCTAGTGATCATAACCTAAACTCTAATATCATTTTATCATACCTTTAATGATCAAAATCTTAAACTCTGATATTATCAATCATACTTTAGTGATTATAATCCCAATATTTTGATATCACTTATATGACAATCCCTAGTGACCTTAAACTTGGGTTCTAGTACTGTTCTGTCATATCCTAATCACTTGTATCATTGTCTCCGAATAAACGTAACCTAAGCTCTAAGCTCAAATGCCACTCTGTCACATCCTACTGATCTTACATAAAGTTTTAATATCTCTTCATAATCTCTAGTGATCTTAAACCTAAGCTTTGATATTATTCTATCACATCCTAATCGTTTATATCGTAATCTCCAATGATCATAACCTAAGCTCTGATATTACTCTGTAATATTCTAGTCACTTATATCATAATCCCTAATGATCATAACCTAAGCTCTGATATTATTCCATCATATCCTATCACGCATATCATAATCCCTAATGATCATATCCTAAGCTCTGATACCATTCTGTCACGCCCCGAACCCAACACCCGAGTCGGATACGTGATGGCCGCACACTCCTTAGAGCAAGCCCTAAAGAATATGCAAGGCCAAAATAAATCATTACAATCTTATCAACCATAATATTTAATTTCAACAGTAATTCATAAAACTTGCATAATAACAATTAACATTCCTTCAATTCTCTGATCAGATACTATGACACTCTATTTATCCTTCTGCTCACCCGTAAATCCAAGCCATAGCCAATCTAAGTCATCCTGCAACTCTGAGAAGAAAAAGAAAGATGAAGGGGTGTGAGCTTTACAGCCCAGTAAGAATTCCCATATCACACTGATATAGTAATATAGTCTGAAAATAAGGATAAGCAATAAAATATAAAATCTCATGTTCAATGTCCAGAATAATGCAAACATTCATAAATTTTCTGTCTTGTCAAAATAGATGCATCATCATATGTTAACCGGTGAAACACTTTTGTTCAACAATTGTTTCATATCTTATCTTTCATTTCTCCTTTCATAATCATATGATTTTAACATTTTCTTTCT
Source organism: Elaeis guineensis (assembly GCF_000442705.2). NCBI lineage: Eukaryota > Viridiplantae > Streptophyta > Magnoliopsida > Arecales > Arecaceae > Elaeis > Elaeis guineensis. Next base: position 110,598,617 of record NC_025997.2, on the reverse strand, counting down.
GGCTCTGGACTATCCAAGTCTATACCTCAGTCATCATCCGGATCGAATCCACTTTAAAAAGTCTTTCAAGACTGTCCCAGGATGAGCTCCTGGCCGGCTGTCCCACGTACCAAAGCCCGTGAGAGGCTGTCCCAGGCATAAGCTCCTGGCGGGCTGTCCCAGGCATGAGCTCCTGGCCGGCTGATCCACCTGTAAGCCAGTGGGGGCTGTCCCAGGCATAAGCTCCTGGCGGGCTGTCCCAGGCATAAGCTCCTGGCCGGCTGTTCCACATGACAAGGCTAGTCCATACCATATATCTCTTTCTTTTCATTTAATCATTATGTGTTGATTTCATCAATCAATTCTGTCTTGCATTATGATCAATTCAGATATGTCATATCCATATAATCATGCCATCAATCTCTGATACATATATATTGACATAACATACTCATGCTCAAAATCAAATAAATAAATAACAATATCTCAGGTATAATAAATTCATCGATCTCAAATCCGATAACGCAAAACCAATAATGCAAGACCAACAGTAAAATAGCATATATAATAGTGATCATGTACAGGGATTCTTACCTTTACCGGTGACTGATCCAAACACAGAAATCAATGTTCTTCTTTGATTTATGAATTTCTTTAACAAAATATTCCACTCGATATCATTTGCAGATGATCATCTCTTCGTAACCCTGATCAATATAAAAATCATATATATGGAGAAAATTACCGATAATCGATCTGATAACACAAATCTAGGATCTCTCTTAGGATTAACCAAAATTAGGATTTACCTAAGTATCTGGATCCTCCACTGATCCATAAGACTTCTAGAGAGAGAAAATCCCTGAAGAGAGAGAAAATTCTAGAGAGAGAAAGTAGAGAGAGAAAGTGAAGAGAGAATCTTCATATTTTTTTTCGATGAGGCAATCATGATCGAGATCATCAAAGGTCCTATCAGGGTGACTCAATATGAATCAAGTGTTACAAATTTCGAATAGGATCGGACTGGGATCAGATCTACCGCACGAATTTCGGAGCAACCTCAGATCATCTTATTTTCATCTTCAAGTTTATTCTAGGATTCATGATGAAATCAGAGAGGAAGAAAAGATCCTAGAGAGACAAAATCCGTAAAGAGAGAGAAAAGTCTAGAGAGAGAATCTAGAGAGAGAAAATGTAGAGAGAAGGTAGAGAGAGGAGAGAGAAAAGAGAGAGAAAGAAGAGAGAAAGGAGAGAGAGAAAAATTCTCTCCTTCTTCTTCTTATTTTATTTTATTTTATTTTTATTTTTCTCTTTTTCTTTTCTTTTCTTTTTCTTTTTCCTTTTTCTTTTCTTTTTCTTTTTCCTTTTTCTTTTCTTTTTCTTTTCTTCTTCTTCTTCCTTTCTTCTTTTCTTCCCGCGGGTTCCGTTGGGCCAAAACAGGGGAGGAAAAAGAGGGTGGCTCGGGCTCCGACGACTTGGCCGGAGATCCGGCAACGACGGCCGAGCATGCAAGCTGGCCGGCGGCAGGGTCACCCTCCTTGTTGCCGGCGGCAGAGAAGGAAGAAAATCATAAAAATAGGGTATCCCTGTTTGAGCCCGAACCGGAAGCCCGAACCGGCACCTCGCCGGCTTCCAAAAACACCGGTGACCGGAGAATAACAAGGAGAAGAGGAAATACCTTGTTCCGGCGGCCAAAACAGCTCCGGCGACCTCTTTTCTTCCGATCAACCACCACGAAAATCTCTGAGAAAAATCTCTCAAATCCCCTTGATTTACTTCGAAATTTTTGTTGTAAATTCCTAAAGGAAGGTTGGAGGATCTTATAGTGGAGGTTTCCTACCCTAGCCGGACTCTTTGAGTCCGATTTTGCCGAAAATCGTGAAGGAAGAAGACTCCGGCTAGGAGTCTTCCTCCTTCTCTGTTTTTTTTTTTTTTTTTTTTTTTTTTTTTTTTTTTTTGTTGTTGGGCCATCTGGGCTACAGGCCCAAGTAAACGGGTTGCTACAATATATGCCACAGAATTAGAATTGGTTGGATGAGATGGGGAGTATGTGATAAAAAATGCCTTGGAGACTTGATATATAGCGGATTTTGTAGAATAATAGTGAGACCTGTAATGTTATATGGCTCAGGCAGTAAAAGAAGAAGATGAAAATGAATTAGTTATAACAGAAATGAGGATGTGCGACAAAACTATGAGAGACAGATTAAAAATTAATACATTAGAAGATCTGTAAGAGTTGTACAAATTGAAGACAAAATGATGAAAAACCGATTGAGATCGTATGGCTGTACACATCGAAAATCTTAAGAGACTCTTACAAGAACAGGTACTATAATTTATGTTGAAGACAATAAAAAACAAAGAGAAATATTTGAATTAACATGGATGGATGTTGTGAAATGTATATTAAGAAACTTGAAATAGCATCTGTTGGGGAATAGACCTACTGGTCGGATCAACCATTCCCGTGATGAGCACCCAAAGTGAATTGGTGAAGCCACACCAGATACGGGCTCAAGACCTCGACCCCATGCTCATTTCAAACCGCTAGTTTGATTGATCATCCGAATAAAGCCTACGACAGTATCTGTAACTAACAACCTTGATTTTATGGTTAGAGTAGATTTTCCTTCAAACAAATGGTTAGGACATGGCCCAACGATGTAGGAAATTAGATCTAATAAACCTACAGATTTCGGCTAACAGCTTATAGACTCAACCTCCAAATAAAAGAGGTATAAAACAGACCCCAAGATAAACAAACTGAACCGGGAGGAGGATCAGGAGAAGAGCACTTTGCTCTCTACCGCCCTCTCTCTCTCTCTCTCATTTTTGTTGTTTTCAAGCTTCAGCTAATTTAAGCATCAAAGGGTCCTCCATCGAAATACCTTTGATAAGTAGAGTTAAAAGTGGCCGAGCAGGGTCATACCCCTACCCAAGCTCAATCCGAAACTTTTTTGGGGCTTTGGACAGGGCTTAAGCCCGAAAATTTTTGAAAAAACTCAGGTCTAAGCCTGACTTGAGCTCAGGCTCAATCTTGACTCGAACCCGATTGGACCCACCCAATCAGGTTTCCTTCTCTTAAAAAACTAAAAAAAAATCCTAAGCCCTAACCCATTTCGACCACAACGACGGTGATGACTACTGGGTCTCCGATGATGACGATGATTTCTTAAAGCTCAAGCTTGGCCTAATCAGCACTGGCAATGTCAGTGAAGGTGATGTCAGTCTTTGGGATCTCTTAGAACTTATATTTTGAGCGGCCAACATCCATAGGGCCGTCGAGATCCCTAGGGCTGCCTTCGGGGCCCCCCCAAGCATGATGGAAGAGGAAGAAGAGGCTGGCAAAGGCAAGAAAAAGGAAGAAGAGGTTGTTAATGAAGGCCAAGAGGCTGTTACTATTGTTGCCCTCGAAGATGGAGATGTCGATGCCATTCATGGTGAAGATGTTGATGAGGTTAGGGTTGTTGGGGATGATCCGATGATGGTGGTGCGATGACTGTTGATGGCAGTGAGCTCTATCTTGCCCTTCTTGATAGCATTAAGAAACTCGCTGTAGTGCCACCGAGAACCCTTGAGGAGATTCGAGGATGGCTAGGGCTTGGGGGCAGTCAACAAGGATTGGGAGAAGGGACTTGATCGGACTCCTGATCGGGCTGGACTTTGGACTTGAGCCTGGACCGAGCTCAGACCAGACCAAAGGTATACCCGAGCCTAGTCCAAAGATAAACGGGCTCTATAATTAGGCTCAAGCCCAACGTGAAGTATTTCGGACCTAGCTCGAAGTTCGGCCCAAAGTCGGGCCAGCCTAATGGACCTCGGACTAGTCCGAGCTTATTTCTAGCCCTATTGACAAGTATGAATTTTCCTTACAGATTTTCTTTGATGTCCCGAATCCTAGACGATGTCTACATCAGCGCCCTCTCGAAGTCTTGCGACAATAGCATCAAAGCTAGTCCTAGATAAAAATACTTAGCAATTTAGGACCTATAAAGCTAATCCCAAATAGTTGAGAAAAAAGCTAGATGATTGTGATTGTAGTTTGGATTAATTATATTTGAATAAACAAAAAACTAATCACATAACTTATTTAGGTATTCTTATATGATTAAATACCCTCAAATTGTTGTGCGATCCTTTTTGACCGACCATTCATCTAGTTGTCAATGGGTGCAGGTGAGTAGAGACTTCTCCGAGATCCATAGGAAAACTCCCATTCCTTTGGAGGTAAGGGGTCATTCTCAACTTCTCAATATTATTATTTGGATTTCACCTTCTAGTCTAGTCTCTCAATTAATTGGATGTGTTAGACTAAAAGAATAGGGTAAAGCACATCATGAGTTTCCTGCTCTACATACAACCAACTTTTTTGGTTTTGGATCAATTTCATGGAAATAGCGAAAGGTTCCCATCAGCAGAAACTATTAAGCCATCCAACTCTCTTTCTAAGCAATGATGGCCGATGGAGACTTGCTTGCATTTGCCATGTGTTTTTAGTTCACTTCCACAATGCGTTTCATTTACCTTGGAATGAAAGCCCCCACCACCCATATATGGTGTTTCTAATTGACTAGTTTTTTGTCATTCAAAGGGTTTTCATTGTCTTTTTCCTCCTTTTGTTGCTTCTATCCTAAGCTAGCAGCATACAGCTCCTCCGCAACAAAGGACAAAACAAGCAGTGGAATCTCTGATCAAGAGGGTCTCATCTTACTCTAATAAATTCCCAACTTCCGAGCATACGATAGAGTTGATTGTTTCACGCAACAACAAATATATATATTCAAAAAGATTTGCACAACGCAATGGTGCTTTCTCTTTCAATTCTTACCTATCTCTTAAGAGGATATTTTGAATCTTACAATTGGAAGATTAGCAATAGGATGGGTGATGCCTATTGAGTTTTATAGTCTTATTTACGATGTTACTTTTAAGAAATGGCATCATCAGGTAATCTATATATCTATGAAAAAAAATCAGCTATTTACGAGCACTAGTTCATCCATTATCACCATCATAAACCTTGACATTAGACTGCTTGAAGTTTTTCTTTGATATGGTCCCTATTCACTCCTGGCTCTTTTTATTCCTTCCAGCAAGAAGCTTGTGGCCCTTGTTCATTTAGGGAGTTGTCAACCCTAATACTAGACTCAGCTTTTGATGGGTTGTGAACATATTGTTTCGGCAATTTTCTTTGCCTCTCAACTCCTACACTCCACGGTATCATTTAACCATCCACTATGCATATCAGGTAGAAGTTTTTTGCCCCAACCAATATGCCCATAAGTTTGATAGATTATTATTTCTACCTCTATTATACTTGTAATTAGTTTTGAGCCTACGCATTGCACGCGGATTCTAGATCATATAATGGATCATTTTAAAAGAAATTATAAACAAATAGTAAAATAATATCCATCCAAATTTATGATATCTATCCATATTATCAACTACTGAACTTTTATTGCAAGAGAATAATAATATCAGACTTTAAAAACCTCATTTAGATCACATAAGTGGGCTTTAATTCAGTCCTTTAATAATATCATGCTTGAATTTAATGTTTTAAGAATTGTTAGATAGGAGAGTCCAGACACGTGGCATATTACAGATTGATTTTGATTCAAATGACATTCATAGATGATAAAATGTTAATTATGTAGACAATTTAAATAGCTAACCTATTTGTTCTCAATTTCAATTTTTATGTATATATATATATTAGATTGCTCTCTCTCTCTCTCTCTCTCTCTCTCTCTCCCCATCCCTTTTGCTCTGTCCCTCTCCCTCTACATGCATTTGTGAACAAAATATTCGTTGGCTTTATGCCTATATCTAGCTTGCTTATTACATAAAGTATCCTCAAGTCCACATCATTGTTAAGTTTATGAATATAAAGATATGAAACGCTTTATTTCATGATGTGATTGATAATGATGGGATCAGAATTTAAGCCTAATCAAAAACATTAGAGTGGAATAGGTATTGGTCAAGTTCATCATGTTCTATTATCATAAAGGAAGATAGCTAAAAGAGTTCCTATGAAATTAAAAAGAAATGATGCTGCATGATACCCACCAAATGTAACTTAGGTTGGGATCCTCTCCAATTTGGAGTTGAATGGAAAGATCTGATTCTCCATTACTAGCCCTCCACGTTGCAGAAAAACTGCTGATTAAGGCTAAGGCATACATGTCCCATACAATTATCTCTGCAACAAATCCAATTCAACTATCAATTAGAGGATTGAACCTGTGTGAGTTTAGCCCTTAAACATGCAAAGCTTCAATTTAAATCTCGACTACTAAGTACAAGTATAAAGTGATACTAAAATTAATTAGTATATAAATATAAATTTATATAAGTTTGAGTCATTTTCAATTCTTAAAATTGTAACTTCCACTTTGTTGCACTTCATTTAAGCTAGTTTATATATATATATATATATATGTCATTTTTAAGGTAGCAATGACTCATTTCTCAGCAAACCTAATTTCTTAAAACTGCTCACCTTTTGCTTATTGGTACATTTGACTAAATGCATAAAAACATACAAGATGGTTAATTTTTGATTCCACTTTTTTTTCATAAGGACTCCAATTCATGAATCATGTGATAATTGCCATCTCCTTCACCTTTTTTCCTTCGAATGTGCCTTTGGAAAGAAGAAATTTAGAAAAGTAGAGAGAACAGTAACTGGATTTGAATCCGTTCAGTTCAACTAAATGAATTTTCTACAGGCCTGGTGTGTGAAGTTGTTGAATCAGATAGGTCTCAAAGCATTGCTTAATTTGACGACATCCACCACAGCCCTAAGTCGGAGCAACTATAAACAGTCTCTTTTTTTTTTTTTTGTAGAAATGATTTAGCCAATTTTGATTTGAACTTTCTAATTACTTGCATTTGGACTACTAAAACATTGTACAAGAATTGTGACACTAATTACATGGATACGTGACAGGCCTTAATAGGATACGTACTAGGTCTAAGAGGTTTGCAGTTCAAAGTTCTTTCTCTATTTAAAACTAGTGAATGTGTTGGATAAGGGCCACTGAGTCCACTGCTCATCCGTCCATAGATTAACATTTGCCATGCCCTGCTTTTTGTTTGTCTTTGCAGGACACATGTACTCCAGTAGAACCCTTTTAGTACTGCAGTACACTGGACAAAGAACCATGGTTTCCTGGTGGGCAGGATACCTAAATCCTGTGCAAAGTGGGTGCCTCTTGCCATTATGCTTGTTTATATTTTAATTAAAAATAAATTATATTTATATTTAATAATTTGAAAAATCTAAAAGATTTAATTTTATTCAACTTTAATTTCAATATATAACTTAACAGTATATTAATTAAATTATTAATTCTAAATAAAATTTAAATAAAATATTAAAAAATTTAAAAATTATTAAAATAATCTTAAATAATATAACAATCATCTAAGAAAATATGTATATTCTTCTCTTCAATGAAATGCAATTTTTCATATGACGTAAATGATATCACTATGTTGTTAATTTAACTAAATATAAATATAGTTTAATAAATTATGAGATATAAATATAATAAATATAATTTTTTTCAAAAAATTATAATTTATTTTTTAATTTGAGCTGATTAAGCATCTCTGGCTGGTTAGCACCTACCATAAAGCAAGATATTATCAGAACAACAATGATTAGTACACACAACACGCAAAAGGATAGGCAGAAAGCCATGTGTTTCAGAAAAGGACCCTTCACTAAGTAGTCAAAACTACCATCTTTCGAATTAACAAAATAATATCTCGAGAGTGCAATACTTTTCTAGTTTAAAAAGCTTAGTTTAAGAGGATGGAAAGTTCAGATCTCAACTATGTGGACTAAATACTTTTTTGTATTCCTTTCAAGAGCAACGAATCTGGCAACCAGCACTCTCAGTGGTGCATCAATCCCATGCCTGCCGGAGAATCCTTCACCACCTTAAATATTAAAAATCTAAAGCAGCTTAAAGAATCCTAGCTATGACAATAGAATAATATGGATTCCTTGTACCGCCATAGCAAACTAACTCCTACCCTCTCCCTATCCGTCATCGTCGCACCACTAGGGTTTCCACCACTCAAGAGTCCCTATCTGGTTTTATAAACCTATTTTTTAAAAACTATTTATCTTTTTATAAAAATTAACTTAATACAGATATTAAATGGATTAAAATATTTTTCTTTCATCTCATTTTCCATCTAAGAGTAGCACAAATCCTTTCTATTCATCAGGTGGAACCTACCAAAAGACTTTGGATGATGGTCTCCTAATTGAGATATTAATATATCAGAAACATGCCTATTATTTATATAACAACTCAGAATCTATCCAAAAAATTTATTCAAAAGATATTATTTAAATTTTTTAATTTTATATAAATGAAAGAAACACACATCCATACGTATCCTCATATATTTTTTTTTTCTAATCTTGATATTCTCATCAAATTGTAGATTCAAATCTACTAAAATCTAAACATAAAGACCATGATCAATCTGTAATTGATCGAAATGGATCCATTATGCATGTCTCCTAATCAATATGAGCCATGGATCGGATCTGTTCTTATACCATTTATATTAATCCAAAATCTCAAATCTAAAAATCTAGTTGGAATATATTATTTAAATTATTTGATCTTATATAAGTAGATTATACATGTGTGCACGATCTTCACAATATAAATTAACAAAATCACTCTATGTTGGACATCTACATTGTTTGTGAGGAACATCAGAAGAGAAAAGAGACACTCGGGAAGTGGGCGGAATATTCTGGGGGAGGCTGATTTGGAGCCAGGAGAAAAGTCCAGGAATCCAGGACAAGTGGCTAACGCTTTGGGTGTGGGTAGGGCAAAATGGTGATGTGAGGCTAAGGACGAAACATTGGTCCTGGATTTGGACTGGAGCCACTCTTCTTTGCATGATTGAGCGTGACGCTTTCTCACATGGCGCCCATAGTAATTGGTTTGGTACGTGCCGTGGCCCATGGTTTTGTGTTGGTTTGACAACAAGGAAGAATCTGAGGCATGTGAGGGAAGGACAAGGATATTTTTCTACTAGAAAAATATTAGAAGACAAGGAGTTTGATGGATGGTGGATTAGTAGCAGGTCACATTGTTGGTATCTTTCCTCCAAGGACGTGACAGCCACTTCTTTGCCATTGTTGTCGCTTTGGCTTGGGGCTTGAAAGATACCAGAAGAAAAGTTGGCCAGGGGTGTATTATTTTAATAAAATAAGTAAATAATATTTTTTAAAAAGAATATAGGAAAAGGATCGATTTGTTTATTATGGTTAACTTTTTGATAATTATATATATTTTTTAACTATTATGATTTAGGACCAGCCAAGCCATGTATCAAGCTGCTCAAGGTTGGCTGGATATGAGATAGCTGCTTGAGCTTCGGTAAGCTTTAAGTTATGGTTTTTCTTTTTTTTTTTTTTAATATTTTTCCTGAGCCGGGCCAAACTTTATTTTTGCATAGAAAAGATGTCTAGGCTCGGCTAAGCTTTAAAATAAATTTGTGCTTGTTTATTTCCTAACTAAGCCAAGCACGAATGAGTTATTAATGAGCCAGGGCCAAGCTGCTTACGAAGAGCTTGGCTCATTTGTAGCTCTAATTATAATTAACCACCGATGATAATTTTATATCTACCAACCCTTTGAACTAAGAAAATATATGAGCCGATCATGAGCAAACTAAATCTAGCTCAAGCTTGACTAATATAATGGCCGAGCAATCTCATTTGATGTATTAAGCCAATTCAAGCTATCCATGAATAGCTTTTCAGAAAATTGGTGTGATCTTAAGATATTTCAAGGCTTCTATATAAGTTAGGCTAATAATCTAAATTGTGTTTTAATATTGTAGTTGAAGTATATTTTATTCTACATTATCTATGATGATTTATGATAAAAAAAATATAACAATTAGTTTTCATGTAAACAAATATTAATTAAAATATTATGTAATATATTTATATTTCGAGCCAAATTGAGCCTAGGTCGAGCTAGTTTGCGAGCAGCTTGCTCCTTTGATAGACCTACTCTAGACCCTTTTGAAATGAATAGATTTGAAGACATAATTTAATGATCAAGTAGACTTTTGATTGTTAGGTTGGTGTCATCATTTTGGCCCTAGGTACTGGCTATATGTAGAACCTATGCCTGAAAAAAATTGTAGGTTTAAACTTTACCCCAATAGCTTGACATCAAGTCAGCTTGAGGATATGCTCGGCCCAACCAAACTCCGAGTAGATCTTCCAACCCATCTAGGTTCAAGTCCAGGCCTAGCTCGAAGGTCACTATTATATTTAAGAGAAAACTACAGGAACACCTCCTTAACTTTAGCTCAATTTTATGAACATTTCTGTACTTTAAAAAGTCTCAAACTGATCTTTCTAGTTAGTTATCGATATATTCTAATATGGTCCAGCCGCCTATCTCCATTAATTAATGAAATGATATTGTGTGACTATCACATGATACCATTATTTATAAAATGATAAAAAGATCTTTTTCTCCACCTTCACCCTCCTTCCTCCTCCCTCCTCTTCGATCGATCCCCTCCTGCTCTGTTACTGATGATCCTCTTTCTCTCTCCTCATTCCTTCTCCCTTTCTTTTCCATCTATTTCTCCTTCTCTATAGCAGCTCCCTCCATCTCTACCTATTCCTCCACTGCCTTTCCTTTCTCCTCCTCCTCTCTCCTCTTCAATTGATTTCCTCCTTCATTGTCGGTGTTCCTCTTTCTCCCTCCTCTTTCTTTATTTCTTTCCTCCTTATCTATTTTTTCTCCTCCACAGCGGCTTCCTCCATCTCCACCCATTCCTCCACCACCTCTTCTTCTTCCTCCTTCCTTCTCCCTCCTCTTCGATTGATCCCCTCCTTCATCGCGGCATCCCTCTTTCTTCCTCTTCCTTTCTCCTTTTTCTTCTCCTCATTTATTTTTTTTCTCCATGGGAGCTCCCTCCACCTCTGCCCATTCCTCCACTACCTCCTCATCCTCCTCCTCCTCATCCTCTTTCCTTCTCTTTAATTAATCCCCTCCTTCTCCCTTCTTCCTCCTTCTCCAAGCCATCCATAAGCCATCTCCCTCCATGCGGCCCCCTCCTCCTCTGACTCATCCTCTTCCTCCCTCCTTCCCTTTTTCATCCACTTCCTCCTTTCTCTCCCCTCTTCGATTGATCTCTTCATTACAAGAAAATTACTTATTAGTGACGGCACACCGTTGCCAACAAGCCATCAAAAAAAATTGGATGCTGAAGACCATTATTAACGATGGTAGAAAAAGCCATCGTTAATAACATATTAGCAACAATAATCAGCAATGACATATTCGTCACTTATAATAATTTTTAGATCATTTTATAATTTAAATTAAAAAATTTAAAAAATATATTAGCGATCGCTGAAGCCATCACTAATAAGCTGTAGTCGTTGCTAATATGTAGCGACGGTATTAGCTAATAGTAATAAATAGATTTTTAAAAAATATAAAAAAATATATTTATTAAAATTTGCTATACTTAAATTAACAACCAACATATACTTATAGACATTATAACAACTAACAATTAATTATCACCATCATAAATAAAAAATTAATATTATATAAAAATATAAATTATCTAATTATATAAAATAATATTATTCAAATATTAAAATTAAATATATTATATTAAAATTAAAAAAAATCAACAAAGATCCTCCTCCTCCTCCTATATGTCGTCTGCAGTAGCAATAAATGGATAAGAACCGAATGTCCCAGCATTCTATAATAAAAAAAATAAAATATTATTAATAATTTTAAAATTAAATTAATTGAAATCATAAAACTAAAGTAATTGGTGTGCCTCAAGCTTAAACATTTTTGGAGGGTTATATTTCGATATACTCCTTCGATAGGAGTATATTTCTATATACTTCTTCGATTCTCAAACGGATTATTTTTATATATTTTATTTGGTGTTATAGAGCTATAGATACTTTTGACCCATCCATCGGATGGTTAGATTGAATTTTGACCCCCTGAGTATCTCTCTTCCTCCCACTTGAACTCTAAACCGGCATGAAGGAATATATTTCGATATACTCTTTTGCTTCTCAAACGGATTATTTCTACATATTTTATTTAATGTTACAAAGCTATAGATACTTCTGATCTATCCATCGAATGGTTAGATTAAATTTTGACCCCCTGGATATCTCCTTCCTCTCGCTTGAAGTCTAAACCTGCACAGAGAGATATATTTCGATATACTCTTTCGATTCTCAAACAGATTACTCTCATATATCGCATTCGATGATATAGACATATCTATACCTCCAACCCATCCATCAGATGGGTAGATTGATTTTTGACTCTTAGATCTCCTTCTCTCGACTCAAGTCTAACTATGAAAGCTTCGAAATATAAAAATTAAAAATAAGTAAAAAAATTTATTAATACTACTTGACTTATCTATTGTGATGGCTGTGACAACAAGCTCAACTGATCATATAGATGTAGATCCCAAAGAATCTCAACAACAGTCTCGCGAACGACGTCCTAAGAGCTCTAAGATCACTGACAAAAAAACCTCTGCACGACCTTTTCGACATGTGCATCACCCCACATCTGGATCGTCGAGATCTGAGAAGAGAATGTTGAAGATCAACGAGCTACTGGAGGATCGAAGCTATATCCGAACCCTATGATCCAGCTCCTACTCTCCCCTTCTATGGCCTTGAGCCATCCTTCGAGGTCGAGGGGTTGAGAGGATGGGTCCTCACCGTGCTGCATTACAACATGCTCCGCATAATCTACCTGTATAGCTTAAAAATTTATTAGTGCTATTATACATATCAACATGTATAAAAACTTAATAAATAATATTTTAAGTTATCACAATCCGTCTGAACTTAGAATCTAAGTAATACCGATCCTTCTAGACTGATGTATGGCCTCCCACAACTGTAGCTGCCCTGATACATGACCTAGCTGTCGTGTCTGCAATAAGTAAATAATAAAATTAAGTTAATAAAAGTATATATATGATCAACTAAATATGAGATTAATATAAGTTTAGAATTTTTACTAATATATTTGCTATAACATATGTGCCAACGGAACCGTCGGTGTGCTTGATCGGATCCTATTGGATTGTTCGATTCTATCAGATTCTCTGCCATCAGCTAGAGTTGTCCTCACTGCTCCACTGGTCACCAAGAGCCTCCCATATGTGCCCCCACATCTAATGATCCATAAAAAATTTTCAATTTGATGGTGACTCAGAACTGGAGAACTCTATGGTGAACTGCATGAGGTTGTATAGCCCATCTCGGCCCAACATGTGGCCACCTCCTCAAAGATCTGATGGCCAACCTCCTCATCCTGAGAAGTCTCGAATTGATAGTACTCCTGCAATTAAAAGCAAGCATATATTAATAAATAGAATATAAATTTAAAAATTTAAATTGAATACCTTTGACTTACCAAGAATATCTCCTAGGCTGCATCATGAGCCCCTAACAGCCAATTAGAGAACTCATTCACTGACCTCGGGATCAATCATTGGATGATCCCGATAACTACATAGGACAGCCCAAACTCCCTAAACGTCCTACATTTCTCTATTACCACATCTCTTACAAGGGCAACGAGCCCTTAATTCCTTGATGTAAGAGTGCTGCATTCTCAGAAGCATAATCATAGAAGTATTCTACATCCTTCCTATATTCAGTAGAAACCATTCCGTCGACTACTCGTCGATCCATCCAACTACGATCCATGGCATACTACCTAAGGATTTTGCATATACAAATACAAGACAATTGATATACGATTATTTTATCATTTTGAATGGCTTATATAATTAGTGCATCCTACCATCAACTAATAGGTATAGAAGGTCCTATCCCATTCAGGAATTGCATTAATTATATAGGTCAATTACAATAATCAAACAATATACAATAGGAGCCGAAAGAATTTCAACAATATTTTTTCTTAGTTCTCTCCACACGATTTAAGATATGTGAGGAGAACTAAAGAAAAATATTATTCAAAATTTTTTTCAAACTCTTAACATACCGTTTGATTACTGTAACGACCTATAGAATTAATTATATTTCTCAAACTATCCATACTAGACAATCAATTGACCAATGTACATAATTTTTTATCCGTACAGAAATATATAAATGTACGAATGCTGTAGAATATGTACATTAATCAAAAGATGAAATTATGATTCTATACAACGCAATATTTTTAAAATTTTTAAATTAAGAGATTTCAAAGTATCGAGCAGCATTGTAAATGGGAAGGGTCGGGACGTGCGTCCTGTGTATACGGACTAGGGCCGCACAAGATGACTAGGCCGCATGCTCTATGCATTAGGAACTATCTTCCAAGATAGTCGGATCGTGAATCTCATGCTGATGGGCAGAGCTTAGGCAGCCACGGAGACGGCCCTGCCAACACCCTAGCAGGGCATCTAGGCAAATCCCATTATGGGGTTCCAAAGTGTCGAGCAGCATTACAAATGGGGAGGGCCAGGACAGGCATCCCGTATATGCAGACTTCGACCATAGGATAATCAGGCCATGTGACTCGCGCACCAGGGACTGTCGCCCAAGATAGTCGGATTGCACATCCTATGTTAATGGGCTGAGCTGAAGCATCTGTGGAGGCGGTACCCCCTTCCACCTTAATAGAGCATCTAGGCAAATCCCACCCTGGGGGTTCCAAAATATCGAGCAGCATTGCACATGGAGAGGGTTAAGATGTGCATCCCATGCATAAATTAAATTCAAACATCATTAATTTAAATAAATATTATAAATTTCAATTCAAATATGAAAAATTGAAAGAGAAGGGAATGACATGTGGCGATGATTCCACCATCACCACCTTCATCACTAATACTCACGAATAAGAAGAAGAGGATGGAATGAAGGACGGCAAGGGCACGAGGATGGTGGATCCGATGCATGGACAACAGATCCGATGTGGGGGATGGCGGATCCAGCATGGGGGATGGCGGATCCGGCATGGGGGTTGGCAGATCCGGCATGGGGGACAATGGGGATGGTGGGTCCGACGTAGGGGACGGCAGATCTGGCATAGAGATGGTGGATCTAGTGCGGTGATGATGGCATGAGGGCTAGGGTAAGGAGATGGGGGCTCCAATGGCGTGGCGGGGAGAGAACAAGGGAGGCGGGGGTGTAGGGATGTCGAATCTGGCATGGGGATGGCAGATTCGACGTCAGAACGACGGTGCGTGGATTGGGGCATGGGGATGGGGGCTCCGGTGGCATGACGGTGCAGCGGCGGAAGCAAGTGGATCTGAGGTGGGGGAAGAATGCGAGATGCGGGGGCGCAGCAAAAAAAATCGATTGAGAATGGGGGTATTTTAGGGTTCTATATCAGCGATGGCTAAAGCTGCATCGCTAATAACTAATTAATATTAAATAAATAAATATTTAAAATTTAAAAGTTATAGCGATGACTTGCCGTCACTAATAAATAAAAGTCCTATCGCTATTAGATGTTTCAACCCTTTAACGATGGATTTCTTCTCGATCATAATTTTTAGTCGATAAATATCCCTATTAGCGACACTGTTTTGCCGTTACTAATAACTATCACTACTAACCAATATTCTTGTAGTATCTCTTTCTCCCTTCCTCCTCCTCCTCCTCCAAGCCATCTATAAGCTATCCTCCTTCACCGTGGCTTCCTCATCCTCCTCCTCATCCTCTTCCTCCTCCAAGCCCACCATAAGCAAGAGGCATTTCTATCCATTGAGAAAAAAAGATAATATTATTTATTGATAAGTGAATATATTAGAATATATCGATAAATAGAAAGACTAATTTGATACTTTTTAAAGTATAAGGGATGTAAGTGAAATTGAGATAAAGTTGAAGAAACATTCTTATAATATTTTTTATATTTAATCTAATAGCCAAAACATCTAAACCCAAGCATAACTCTTTTAAGTCGAGGCAATCCAACTACTCAAGCTAACTGAGCTCATTGACAACCATAGTCATAGGGTTCAGGGTGGATAAGCACTTAAAAATAGGCCCCACATCCGTAGAGCCATCCTATAAGCATTTTGGGTTATGGGATACCACTCAAGGCTTAACTTAGGTAATCAGGTAGGTAATGTGGTCAATATTAAAAGAACAAAAAACAAACACTAAGAAAAATGATGCAGATAAGTGATTGAGATTTATCGCATTCTTTCTCCATGTCATCATCAAGACTTTTGCTGCCGCAGAATCCGGAGAGGTTTAGTGGATTAGAGTGCTTCGAATCATAACTACCGTATTACAATGAAGCAACCTTATATCAAGACCTACCCAAGATAGATTAATATAAATTAAATTATTTTAGATAAACATTTTCAGTCTAATTATAATAAAAATAGGTTTGGATTAAGGGATTTTCTGACACCACCCAAAACTGACCTGATAAAAATCCAACCAGCTGCCACCCTTAAATTAACCACTAAAATTTGTTCATTTGAAGGAAAGATTGGTGGCATCTCCCTTGACACGGATGGGAACCGCCCCTGGCTTGCAGCCACATTCATGCTGTTAAGGCTACCCGCTTGCCCAATTTTTTCTTCATTTTGTGTAGAAATTGAACATGACAGTGTGCTGGATAAGTTTGGCAGCTTCAATCTGCTGGTTAATCTGGTCGGAAAGAAACACAAGGGTATTTGAGAACAAAAAGAAGAGTTGGAGCTATTGGATAGCATTTAGCTGTTGGTCATGCAATACTTGAGATTTGCTTCTCAAAACACAACTTCAAAATTCTGACCTCTTTTTCGTAAACTGAGTTGGGTTTAAGCCTTCTCCAATATTCTTATAGTCTGCACACTTTTCTGATTTTCTAAGTAACTTGCTTTTAACATTCTTTCATTTCAATTAATGAAAGCAATTAGTCATGTGCCTAATCTTAATGAAAGCAATAAGTAATACACCTCAGATTCGATCCAACCGACGTGGCACACTTGACCAATTGAAGTTTGACATAAATCAGCTATAAGATCCTCACCTCGGCCAACTTGTTCTTGCCACATGACCACTTCGAGAGCACGCAGAGACATTTGAATCTCCCCATACTCAATGACAACTGATCTATAATGATAGAATAGCCTCTATAACTGGTAAACATACAAGCGATTATCCTCAGCAAACTTCCTCGCACTTCCTAATTGAGACAGGCTCCAACCCATGCCTATATAAACCACTTCCTAAGGGTCCTCCAAATTTAGTCTAATGAAATCGAATCAAGTCCAAAAGAAGTCCTACTGAGTCTTTGAAAATATTCAAGTCTCTGAGTCTAACTCGTGAGCCCAGGGGACAAGTATCAGTAGAGGTCCATGGAGAGTTGCATAGTTCAGGTTGAGAAAAGTCTCAAAGGGGCATACTCACTTGAACTTATAGAGTTCTCTCTCTCTCCTTGCCTTCTTCTATTTAGAACCTCCTCTGTTCCATCGAGATAGACTAATTTAGGCATCGAAGGTCCCCTATCGGGAAACCCTCGATAAAAGGACTTTTTTGATTTGTGATATTTCTGGGTGCTCTTGGATGTTCTAGTCCTCTCCAATTGCATTGAGATCTCTGGCCAACTTTCTAGATCCCTAAATTACCACCTTAGCTCTCCATCTCCCTAATCAGCTCTCCGACTTACTATCTAGATCATCGGCCTCAACCAGATCGATCCTCAGGAATAATAAATTGGTGCTAAAAAGAGGGTCTAGATTTCATAACCAAAGATTCTGCTCAACTACACATCACTATATGAGATCCAAGAAGGCACAAGTGGCACCCTTTCTTGTTCACATTGATGTGTCGGTAGAGTCCAATGGCTCTTTCCAAAGCCCTTAGCAGGCTTTGCTCCCTTTAGAGGTGTAGGTGGCTTTGATGGTAACCACCAAGCAGTTCTATTTCCTCCTACACCAAGTCCTAGCATTAATCATTATGATACAGGATGTGCAATAGCAGTAGTAGTAGTTGGAGACTTATGCACTGGTAATCAATTAGCCCCGGACCATCCAATCTTCCTCCTCCATAGAGCTTGGAGTAGAGTCATCACTCTTACTCTCTCAATCTAGAGGAAGCTACTTGTGGGCACTGATCTTCTCATCGAAGCACAGAGTGAGCCTCCCACCATCGTCGTCCTCATCCACCAAGCCCGATGAAGGCACCTTATAGTCCACACTCTTGTCCACAGAGCTCTAGGTGAGGTAAGGGGTACTCACCCTCTACTCTTTCTTTTCTTCTTCTCCATCCTCCTTGCAGGACTTGACTATTGGTAGATCTCCCTCCTGCAGATCCAAAGAGGCTTTCGTAAGGGATGACGACCTCAACTAGAAGCTACAAAAGGTGGACCAATACCTCAACGTGCCAAGGTAACATCAATCGGCCTTAGGGAATGATCCAAAGTTCTCCATCCGACCTCCATTCTTGATGAGGATCATGAAGAAGCCCATTCCTCCTCGATTTAAGATGCCACACCTCAAAACCTATGACAGCACCATCGAACTCTATGATCATTTGGAGCGCTACAAAGCTCTCATAATGCTCCATCGGGCCACTAACTTGGTCACATATAAGACCTTCCTTGCCACTCTTCGAAAGGCCACTTGAACATGGTATGCCAGGCTATAACCAGACTCATACACTTCTTTGAGGAGTTCGACTGACTTTTCACTTCTCAGTTCAAGTGCAGTATGAAGTAGAGAAGGATATCCAATACCCTCTTCTTGTCAAGCAGAGCGATGATCAATTCCTTCAAGGTTACATCAGCCTCTTCGGTGCAGTGATACTAAAGATCCATAACTTGAACGTCTTGGTCATGATGTCAGTCTTGCAAAAGGGGCTAATTAAAGCCATGCAACTTCTTCTTCTCATGGGAGAAAAGGTCCCCTAAGGACTATATTGAGCTCCTAGCTCAAGCAAATAAATACGTCAATGCTAAGGAGGTAATGATGGAAAAGTGCAAGGAGAATGCTAGGAATAAGGAGACGTATAAAATCCAGTAATCTAGGAGTCCTTGGAGGTTCGAGAGATACACATCTCTTAATATATCTCAAGGATAAATTCTGATGGAGATCAAGAATTGGGAGATCATCAAGTGGTCAAGGAAGATGAAGCCAAATGCTGGTAAAGACATGAAAAAATACTAAATGTTCCACTGTGATTACACGCATGATATGAGGACTACTGCCAGCTAAAGAGGAAGATTTAAACTCTCATTAAGCAAGGCTTTCTGGGTGCTTACATCCATCATCCATAGGTCAAAAATGCCCCTTGTCGGGAGCAACCTACCTCCAACCTCTTGCTCGACAATCGATCTACTGCTAAAATCATCAACATAATTGCAAGTAGAAGCCGATGTTGGATGAGGAAGACATATGCCTATGTAACCCAGATCAGGAGCCCAAATGGTCTTTTTGGTTGCTTAAATTATAGTTTTTATTTGTATTTATATCACATTTAGAAATCAAATTTTAAATTCATAATTCTTTTAATAGTATTATAGTTTATATGACCAAATTTATCATAACTCAAATTAGAAGATATAGGATTGTAAACAAGAGAACTTACTTCATTGCTTTCAACTATTGTGGCATTAAATTTGAATAAATCATTGGACACATAACTCCTTCTAATAAAAATTCTTTTTTTTTTTTACAACAACTTTATTTCATTCGAAGATAATTTTATAGCCATCCCTAAAGAACCATTGATGAGATTATTTCTAACCTCTAGTGAGTAAGTGTCACACCTCGAACAAATCATCTGGGTTGACCATGTGGTATGGCCACATGTTCCTTATATGGTAAGATCCTAAAGAATATGCAAAACCTTAAAATTTGTTATAACATCAATATCTAGGAACAATAATAATCTCAATTCATTATAACTAACAAAAACTTATACAATTATAAATTCAATCATCCAACTAATATCAATAATACTCTATCTATTCATCCTTTTATCCACGAACCCAAACTACAGCCAAGTGTTGAGCATCTTACAACTCTAAAGCGAAAAGTGAAGAAGGTGTGTGAGCTTCATAGCCTAGTAAGAATCTCCCATATGTGCACAATGAATACAAAAAAATCTTTTAGTAAATATATAGCTGATAGGAAAATACTAAGATTTATATATCAAAAATCAGGTAAGTGAATAATGATTAATAGATCCAGTGTATATATATATATTTATAAGAAACTTATATATATACATCAAGTTTTACCCATATAGCAGTTTAATTGCATACCTATCACCATATCATTCTAGCACTAGACTAGTCTCATCCACGCTCTAGCCTATCGCAGGCCAAAACAAATCCATAATTCTTCTATTGGTTGGCAACCGCATCTCAACCAATAGTTGACATCATATTTACCACATTTCTCATGTACCAACTAGTCCAGATATCTCTCATTTGGCTAATTTTAAAATTATGTGAAAGTCAATTAAACACAATGTATCATATTGGTTTGATTTCAGTATTGGCCAAGTCACATCATGCTCCAGCTCGTGGTAGGCCAAATACAATGATGCACCTTAGTCTAAGGCTAATCCAGCATATATACCATATTTCTTATATAACTAATCAATCCAAATGCCACCAATGACCCATCAATTATGTTAAAGTCATGATTTGATTTTCGGTATTAGATTAGTCACGATCATGCTCCAACTCATTATAGGTTGAATATAATATTGCACTCTTATTTTAGGCTAATCGAGTATATATACCATATTTCTTGCATGGCCAACTAGTTTAGATACCCCCATACCCCATCAATTATGTTAAAGCCATCTTTTTTTCTTATTTTATATGATTTTTATAATCGAGCATCAATTAACAAATTTCATGCAACGCAAGACCCAGCAACTTCATATTGTATGCAATATCAATTCATCAACGCATAATATATAAACCAGTATTTATAAAACATACAACAATCATACAGGTACATCTATATATAATATTTTTCATAATCATGTAGATAATTATGTTGAAGAATATTTACCTTTACTAATGACAAACTCAAGTACAACAGACATCGACTTACTTCTTGATCTACGAATCCTAAGGGCAAAATGCTCGGCTCAATATCATTTTGTGCAAATAGTTGCTCCTCTATATAATTAAGTCCAAACATATAAATCATAGATGATGATCATGGACTAAGGAAAAATTATCATAGATAGCTATAACAAAATAGGTCTAAGACCCTCCCCGGGTCAAAAAAAATTTAGCTGGATGTCTGGATCCTCCACTAATCCATAAGCAACAAGAAAGAGAAAAAAGAGAATGCAGAGAGAGTAAGAGCAGCACAAATAGAGAGAGCAAGAAAGAGAAAGAGAGAAGCAAGAGAGAAACCAATGGTGGTCTATTCTCAAAATAGAAGAATGAGGAGAGCCTTAGGATTGCCACACCTGTGGTGATGGTCGATTGGCCAAAAGGAAAAAAAAGAAAAGAAAAATAGGGACATGAACATACATCCAAATCCAGCAATCTCTAGCACTAGTCAAATTGATGAAGCCATCAACGAGGGCCATAGAGGGGAGATCGGGGTGGATTATCTCACTTCTGGTGATGAATCATTGTGAATCGGTGAGCAGACTCCATGGAAGATCAAGGATAACTCGAGGGCTTTCGCCGATGGTGGATCAAGGATGTGGAGTGATCTCTTAGAAGGAGAGGCAAGGAGGATTTATAGATCAAATCTTAGGGCTTCATCGGAGTTCAGGATGCCTAGGTGTCCAATTTTCTAATTAAATCAAGGAAGAGGAAGAGTTCTGAGAGCCATCAGAACTCTTCCTCCCCATCACATGCTTGGTGCACGCGAGCAGCCCAAAAGACACATTCAGATCAACTCAAAAAAAAAAACCCAAGTTCCAAGCCAATCAAGTGGACTGGGCCCGGTCCCTTTGGGTCCGATATTACAAGAAGAGTCATTGGACAGATTTATCTAGCCATGCGTTGACAAATTAGCTTCCTTGCCCCAACCAGAGCCACCCGGTAATCAAACAGTAGGGGTACCTTCCATGCAACTTTTATCCGAAAGAACAGCAACCTTTTGGATGACTAACTACACTATATGACAGTATACGCTGATTCAATGACTCACTAAAGCAGATAACATCTGCAGAAAGTAGAGGGAAAAAATGTAGCGTATGCATTTATTATTCCACCCACACGACCAGACCAGTCTGCCCCATCTTTATTTTACGTGATCCGCCTCATAGAAATACTCGACAAATGGGAAAACAGAGCAAAATGAAAAACTTCCATCAGCTCTCAAGGAAATGAATGACAAGATTAGTATTATGTTACATCCTCAAGACATAAAATTTATTTCTCAGCATTCATTATGCTGGTAAATCATTTGTCTGAGAAGAATCTAAGTGGAGTTTACCAAACAACCATGCCAAACCAAAAAATCTGTCGCCTGTGGGTGTGAATCATACCCCACAATCAAGAACAATGAAATCCAATCTAACAATGGCGACTGGTAGAAATACATTAATATAGCTTGTTTTATTCGCCACAATCAACAGCATGTGTCACCAGAATACTTGATCTTATCCACAATTTGGAGCTCCTACATGGATCCCACCTTATAAGCATTAATTTTCTCATCCAGAAAACAAT
Source organism: Elaeis guineensis (assembly GCF_000442705.2). Classification (NCBI taxonomy): domain Eukaryota; kingdom Viridiplantae; phylum Streptophyta; class Magnoliopsida; order Arecales; family Arecaceae; genus Elaeis; species Elaeis guineensis. Next base: position 110,575,935 of record NC_025997.2, on the reverse strand, counting down.
GCAATGGCTAAGCTCACTGCAGTGGAAAGATTGTAAAACCCAAAAAGTCTGAAGGCCCAGAATCCAGGCACCCAAATTCACCTTGGTTATCATTCTGCCCTTGTCCTTGTCCTTGTCCTAGCAATGGAAAACATCGTGATACTGTACTCGATCAATCTTTTGATCACTTGGATGAGGCAAAAATAAGACAGCTCATCTAAAAAAGATGTTGGAAAATCTTGGACTGGATACCAAATTACATAAGAAGCTAAAAATCAATTTCACTAATTATCTAATGACTTGACGACCTTAAGAGATGCAAATCATTTAGCAGATTTATATAGCCTCGCTTTGGTCAAGCTTCCCTGCAATTCACTTTTCCCCTTTTGGGTTGCAATTCATTTTTCCCTTTTGGCAAGAGGAATTACAAGCAAAAAACATAAAAAACAAGCAAAACTACAGCCAAAGGCATCTGCAATAATAAAATACTAGAGATACTTTCTGTTGCCGCAGGCCTCCAACCTGAAGCATGCAAGTGTGGTCGGTCTTCCTCTGACTAGAGGGTCAGCCTTGATTCGAGGACTGGAACATCTTGAGGAACTTGAAAAGGAAATCTACTCTCATCGAAGATTCTTCAGTAGGGGACTCTCCGATAGTTAAGACAGCCAGAGCTTAAAAATAGTAGAAAAAAAAATATATAGTGGGGGTAGCTATGCATGATCCCCAAATTCGGTAACGGAAGTGGAGAATCAGTACTTACGATTACATAGATCATGGATAGTGGGTTACGGGTGTTAATTACATGACATTAACTCACATGCCTATGATTAAAATAAACTGCACAAAATTTTAGAAGATTTCTTCGAATTTATCTTTCCTTCTTTAATGGTCTAATTGTTTAGAGCCTCAGTTCTTGTCATTGGGATCGGTATGCTTCAAATCTAGGGGTCGGATAAGTAACCGATGATGCAGAATTATTTCAACTTAGTTCTTTGGTCTTCTCTTTCTGATACCTGAGGGAGTCTTTTGTCTTTCTTTCGAGTCATTACTAAGGTACCCGAGGTGATTGTTCAGTCATAACCCAATAAAGAACACATCGGGTCAAATAGTAGATTCTCCATATAACACTTCCCCTCACTTTTGAGTCTGAAGGATTTTACTGCTCCAAGCAGAGGAAATAATTAACTTCAAGGCTTGACCTCGGCTTCCAATCCGATCTTCAAATGAAAGCATCTAATCCATAGTATTTGATGGAGAGAATTTTGAAGCTTAACCAATGTGCCACTTCCAAAATTCTGCCACAATTATAAGGTATGGGTGGCTTGAAGTGCTATAATGTAATAATTTGAAAAAGAGATCTGCCAATTACTTTCAGGCCTATGGTGGCCAGTCACGTGCTGATCATTTGTAGGCCCCACACTATTCCTCACGGATCGGCCTACATGGCTAAATTTGGGAGAGATGCGATGAAGAGTCACATAGTCTGATACCTATGATGCATGCCACATGGTGAAATCTGATGGTGTAGAGCTTCAATTTGGATCATTGATAAGTAGTATATAAATAAGCCTCTTCTGCTTTTCTTTCTCTCTATTTGCCAAATCACATTTCTATCATTTTTTGTTGTTGCAGCTATTGGAAGAAGGTTCACTGACCACCGTCATCTTCTTCAGCACCAACAGCTTTTGGATCTTCAAAGCCCCATTTCCTGTTGGTCCCTCATCTTGCTTATTTTTTCCTTATTTTCCATTCTTTGTTCAGTTTTTGGGCTTGGCTCCCCTTTTTTCACCTTCTTAGTTTCATTTGTGCATTCTTCTTCTTCTCTTCCATGGCTTCTGATGGTGAGGAAGTCAGGGATGAAAGCCATCATGGTGATCGAAGTCTCGACTGCCACCTCTGCTAGTTGGGTCCAAGGATATTCCTCGGACCACCATTGAAGCTGGCTCCTCGTTTGGGCATTGGTCTTCTGAACCTCAAGGCTCAGATAGTGTCATGTATGGATTCGGAGACTTATGGGGATCGAGTAATAAGGAGTCAAGAATTATTAAGGATGATCTAAGTAGATTTTGGACTTAGTATTCTATTCCTTCATTTTTTCTAACTGATGGTTCTAGCTCTGGAGAATTGAGTTACCAATGCTCTGAAGGGGTGAGTCATCTTATATGAGAAGTCTCTTCAAGCTGATCTTCACCTTTCTTTTCACCCCTTTGCTAGTAACATTTTAGACTATTATAGGATTCTTCTACTTAGATCACTCCAAACTCTACTTAGGTGATCATAATTTTTATCATTCTATATAGTTGGCTCGGTATCCCTTTGAGGTGCTCACTCTTTAGAGTGATGTTCACCTTAAAGAAACATCCCACAAAAAATGATGGTGGTATTTTTCTCCTTAGAGTGGGTGTAAGTTCATCAAGGGACTTTCTTCTTCTTTTCATGGCTAAAAAAGCTATTTTTTTTTTATTTTTTTGGATTTGCCTTGGGGCTTTAACTAGATCTGAGATGATCCTCCATTTTTTTTTATCAAGGATAAGTCGATCTTTTCTGAGGATGATGAGGATTATCATATTCTGCTCGATGTCGAAGTACTGGACTTGAACTAGTGACCAAGCAGACTATTTATGATGTCGGCATTTGTCTGGCTCTACTTTGGGGTACAGTCAATTTCTTTTTAACCTAGAAAATCTTGTTTTCTTATTGGATTTTTTACTAACCATCTTTCCTTGATTTTGTAGCGATGAGGCCGATTTTTGAATCAATCAAGTTGGCTATGAAGAAGAAGTCAGGCTCCTCAATGGTAGGGATGGCAAGGGGTCAGGTCGATCGATATCCGTACCCACACCATCAGTAAAAAATTTATCTCCGCACCCACCCCATACCCATCTGGGGTCGAGTCGAGTCGGATCGAGCTTAAAAAATGGATCGGATCAAGTCGGATCGAACATACCTGAAATTCTTATATAATTTTTTAAAAAAAATTGTGTAATAGAGAAGAGCCTTATAAATTAAAATTTTGTAACTAAAGAAGAATCTTTTCAATCAAAAATCTCCAACCTTACAAAATATCATGCTTCTACCAAGATTAAGCTCTCAAAACCTCAAGGAACCAACTCATACCACCACAACTCGGATAGAATCTCATATATTTGAGGAAAAAAATCCAATCGAAACTTTGGACACCTCTCTAATCTCTCTCAAGTGCTCTCCTTTCCCACAGATCTCTGAAAAACATAATGAAAAAAAAGAAAAAGAAGCAAAAAGAAAAAAAAAAAAAAAGACAATCTATGTAGGAAAAGAATTTACCTCTCAATTTTTTGCTTTTCCTTTGTTTTCTTTGATTTTTCCTTTGTTTTCTCTTAGTTTTTCTTCTATTTTTTCCATCCTCAAGAGTCCCAATTGGATGGGAGGCTTGGAGTGGCCAAATATGAAAACTTAGAGGAAGCGGAGCGGTCGAATATGGGAAACTTAGATAGCTAGGGTTTTGTGTTGGGTATTTTGGGGGGGGGTGTGTGTGTGTATTGGATCGGGTTCGGAGTGAGGCATACTATTACCCATACCTGTCTTGAATTTTAATCAGAACAGATAAAAACCATTCCATTCGGATCGGATCAGATCAGATCGAATATCTGACGGGTCAGACCAAATTGCCACCCATACTCTGGCGGAAAGTCCTCATCAAAGAAGTTGAAGTAGTCTTAGCCGACTACTCCTCTGGTCCCCATGCCATCAATAGGGATGTTGAGCATGGATCTTTTGGAGAAGGACGACAAGCTCGTCGCCCCCATGCCGTTAAGGTCAGCTCCTCCGGTGACTTCGGAGTCGGTCAAGCTCCGACTCCTCCACCTATTAGGCAAGCTCCTTCCCCATATCATCTGACGTCATCGCTTCTTTCTTCGGTGGCACCAACTCCATTTGCAAGATTTGAGGTGGGTCCCTCCTCACCTAGACTAAGGAAAAGTTTATTACCTTAGCAAAGAGAATATGGAGCAGCAACTCTACTCTTCATCATCATCAGCTTGCCTAGGAGCTAATGAAAATGGTGCTATTTTTGTCCAACTGGTCGGAAAAGAAACCTCATCCTTTGGATGAGGCCGTGGGTGCCTCCTACACTAGTCTCCATGGGGTAAGCTTTATCGTTTGTTCAAATTTCTATCCATTGCTCAATTGAAGTCTCTAACTTGTCTCCTTTTGGCCCAATTGTCACATGACATTACTGTCCTCAATGAGGACCTCATCGGGTTCAACCGAGTGAAGCTCTCACTTGAAGAGAAAATTTGGACCTCCGAGGCCCAAGCAAAGGCTGCCAAAGAGGTGAGGAAGGCGATTGAGGTCCTTGTCTCGAGCCAAGTCTAAGATTTTAGTAGGTTGAGAAAGAACCAAAGCCATAGAAGGATTCATCTCTGTGGAGTGTGGGGCTGCCAAGATGCATCGGCAAAAAGTGGCTGAACTCGAGGATGCACTAAAGCTCGAGGAGGCAATGATCAAGGCTCCCGAGGAAAAGGAAAAGCTGATCAAGATCTGGGTCGAGTTAAAAAAGTCAAAGGTAGTTGCCGAGGCTAGACTCAAGGCCATCAAGGAGTTCAAAGCCTCTATAGATTTTGAGGTTGAGGTCACCGAAGGCTCCTCGATAGCTTATGAGTATGGATTCGAGGCTTACAAGGCATGGGTCACTCAACTGTTCTCAAGAATTGATATTAGTCATCTCGATCCTGAAGCCAACAATGATGGGGCTAAGGAGGATCAGACCATGTTGCCTACCCCAGCTATCGGGCTTCAGCATGTAAGCCTGTCATTGAGGTTATCATCGAACTTGCAACTAAGGACGCTGCTGAGCCCGCAATCAAGGATGATCCCTAAATTTTTTACTTTTTATTTTTCCTTTGTTTCTTGTAATGAATTTCTTCAAGTAATGAAATGAATTTTTCTTCATCATATTCTGATGTGTTTACTTCTCTGCTTACTTAAATCTTTTGGATCATGTAACTATCTGACCAAAATTTGCCAACTCAATCAACCAATTGAGCTGGACTCAAAGTAAAGATCATTGGCTCAGATAAGTATCTGAAGTCATATCATCTAAAGTTGATTTGAAGTCGATTCTTGACGATAAATTTTATCAAGTCAATAGTGTTTCCTACACAACCAAATATGGTGTGGTCGAAAAAATTTTGATAAAGAATTTTGTAGAGATCCTAACTTGGATCAGGATATCTTTCTATAATTAATACTTTATCGATCAGTCATTTGGAGGTCTTGGCCATAGCCAGAATATCTCCATGAGATCTATGCCTTCTGACCTAGTCATCAAGGTCCACACCAAAGTCTGAATATCCCAAGTCAGATTTTATCTGACTATCTTTCCCTGAGGATCGAGGCTTGCCTCGATTGTCTCAAGTTTATGCTTTAGATGTCCTCAGTTGTTCCCAATGCTTTCACTAATGGTTAGCTACGGTTGACTTTAATTGACTTATCAGTTAGTCGCTTTTACAAAAGATCTATATAGAAACTTGAAGAAGACAACTTTATTGATTTAGAAATGGATACACAACTTAGTGAAAGTACATTCTTAGATTCTTGGCATTCTACATTCGAGGAATGGGGATACCCATCGAGGCCTTCAATTTTATAAGCCCTTGGTCAGATGACTTCAGTTATTTTGTAGGGCCCTTCCTAGTTCAGGGCTAGCTTGTCTTGTTCCACAGATTTAGACACCTCGGCTCAATAGAGGATAAGGTTATCAGATCAGAATATCTTTGATTTGACTCATGCATTGTAGTAGTGAGCTATCCATTTCTGATACGAAACCATCCTAATTCGAGCTTGTTCCCTTGTTTCTTCTAACAGATCTCAGCTTGTCCAAAGTCGATCTGAGTTCTCTTGCTCATTATAGTACTCCACCCTAATTGTTGCATTTCGATCTCGACAGGAATGACTGCTTGAGCACCAAAGACGAGGTTAAAAGATGTTTCACTAGTAGGTATCCGAGGTGTCATCTGATAGGTCCATAGTATGCAACAAAGTTCTTCAGTCCAAAGCCCTTCAGCTTGATCAAGCCTCAACTTTAAACTTTGCAAGATCATGTGACTGATTATCTTGACTTCTCTATTAGACTATGGGTGGCCAATCAAAGTGAGCCTATGATCGATATGAAGCTTCAAGCAAAACTCCCTAAACTTTGGATTATCGAATGGTTACAGTCATGAATTTTTTGACTTTTTCCTCAACTTCCCGTTACCACTCCAGAGTGAAACTCCTCTTTTCCATCGAACTGAGTGATGATTGGGGTCCATATTCAACCAATGAACAATGATGTCAAAAAGTATATCTGGCATGTCAGATGATGTCTGGGTCAAGATATTCTCATTGGCCCATAGAAACACCATTAGTTGATCTCAGAAGTCCAGCATAGCTGCACCCCGATCTAAATAGTTCTGCTCGAATCATTTTCAAATGGGATTGTGATAAGTTGTTCGGTGAGTTTCCCTCGGACTTCCTTTGATTCCTCCCTATGGTCTTCAATTGGCAAGGTCTCCATTGGTCATTTTCTCTTTATGGTTACCAAGAAGCATTTCGAGTGAGCATTTAATCTACTTAGACTTCTTCGTGAAGCGAAAATTTAGTGCAGGGGCAAAATGGTAATTTTAAAACTTTTCAAAATTACTATTTTACAGTGGAATTATTAATTAATCTCATTAATTAATACTAATTAATCCTACACTAGGATCTAAATATGATACAGCGGTATGCATTTAAATTTGAAATTCAAATTTGAATCAGTAAACTTTTTACAGCACTGTGTTCAGAACATATCACCTTTTGCGGGTAGTCGATCACCGCAATCTGATCACCGTCGGAGGGCTCTGATCTCCACATCACAGCCACACAAATATCTGGCTTCTGCAGATCGTCCACACGAAGCTCTCATCTGATCAGCTCTTCACGAATGCTAGTTCGTGATTTCACCCTTTCTATGGTAGATGTTGATCGAACTCCTTCGATCGATGTGTGCCGACTTCTTGGATGCTCCGGATCATTTACACAGTTGCTTGAGAGGCTGATGGATCTCTCCCTGAAATTTGGTAGACTCATGACACTCGTGGCACACCAATCTCACTTCCCGAATCTTAGGTAGAAACCCTAGGATACACACCAAAAACTCTGCGCCCAATTTTCTCTCTTTTCTTTCTTTTTCTCTCAGAAGGTTTTGGACCTTCACCTCACACACAAGCCTTCCTCACGCCCCAAAGTTTCTCTCCTAAAATTTTTTACGCACGTCCCACCTTTCTCCTCTTTTTAAAACAACGTCGAACGTGTCTTATCCGCGTGAGAGGATAAAGATAAGTGGTTGCACATTTGAATTCAAATCAAATTTGAATTCAAACGAAAACCAACTTATCCCTATCCTTTTGGGCGTGAGAAGAGAAGGGGCGTGGCTCTTTGTGCATGGAAAATATTTCATGAGAAACCTTTTCTCGTGTAAGTAATGTGGCGCACAAAATGGATAAGGATGAAGGGGCAAGTGATAAGTTATCCATTCAAATTCAAACATGCTTTGAATTTGAATGGCTAACTAATTATTTTATCCATCCATATGACGCACAAATGAGGGCGTGGGGAAGGGTTTTGCATGAGAAAAATTTTACGAGAAGTTTCTTCTCGTGAATTCAAATGGGTGCAAGGAAGTTGGGTGTCGCAGGAAATTTAAAACAAGATGGTTTGATTCAAATTGAGCCAACCTAGTTTAAAATAGGTTAAGCACAATTAGACCAGATTAAACCCAACATAATTAGACTTAATTAGGCTCAATAAAATTCTAATCAAATCAGGAATTAACTAAACCTAACCCCTGATCAAATCAGGGACTAAACCACCTTAGCGATTAGGTCAACATTTAACCTAATCGGGTCAATCCAAACTGAATCCAATTCAATTAGACTTGATCCAAAAATAATTACTCAATCAAATTGAGTTAATTAGTGATCAAATCATTAATTAAACCTCTCATAAATATTGAGTCCAAATCCGATGGGCAATTAGGCATCAGAGACCATCGATATGAAACCCTGATCAAAGAGTTCAAATTTCAAATTCAAAATTTAAAATTCAAAATTTTGACCCCGGTACCCAAAATGTGTGGAACTCATGATCAGAGAATCCTAATTCTCAATCATAGAGTCCCAGACACATAAGACTCATAATCAACCATCAGATCAGAAAGAAACCTCTAATGTGTGTGACCCCGCAGGTTCGAACCTAAGCCGGTAGCACAGGAACCAATTCCTGTACTAATCGAAGTGACCATCTAGCAATGGTACCTGACGATCGGATAGGTCGAATAATCACAATCACAACATTCAGAACCTACGTGAATATGGTTACCGTATAATTCATCCCTTTTGATCCCTGTGTTTAGGATGACTCAGGGTTAAACTGTCAACCCTGATGATATCATCCGAATCGTGCTCAACTCAATTAGTCCTGTGACTCCTCACTAGGACTACCCTGGCTAAGATTTTGCTAAATTGAAACACGACTGTACACAGCTCCTAAACTGGAGTGGTCAATCCCATCTTGACACACGCACCGACAAGTCAAGTACTTGACTACACCCAGCAGCCTTCCGTTACTAAATTAGAAATTCAGGTAGTCCAGTGCCTAAGTACAGTGAGTTGCTTGCAAGTCACCATGGCGGTCTCAGGTCGGAGGGACATTTATACCCATATCCCATCGAAGCAAATCTTGACAGCAGAAATAACTTGGGAGTTGGTCACGTTCAGTGCAGATGTACCATTACATCTCACCTGTATGCCATACCAGTGTCTCCATACTCTTTGGTTATGAGGACAACCAACCCATATGGCACACAACGACCTATGCTCGATAAACGTTGTCGTTCTTGGTAACAATGTATCATTTGGTCGCGAACGTATTTAAGGACTAAGCGACAAATCCTCTTTTGTCGAGTCTAAATAGTCCTAAGGACTTCACCATAACACAGGAGTTCATTATAAGATGAAACATTTGTGATAAAAAAATATCAAAATAATTTTTATTTATTTATAATTCATGTACTAATACAAAAGGAGCACAACCGTCAACAGGCTGACGATTGACTTTGGGATACTATTCCCAACAATCTCTCACTTGGCCTAAAGCCAATCGGTGCAGTATCTAATACCCATCTTCGACTTGTAGTCATTGAACTCCTTCACCGCAATGGCTTTAGTGAATGGGTCGGCCAGATTCTCCTTTCCGTCGATCTTCTGAAGGTCGACATCCCCTCGATCCACGATCTTCCGGATGAGATGGTAGCGGCGCAGAATATGCTTCGTCCGCTGGTGTGCCTTTGGTTCCTTCACCTGAGCAATGGCTCCAGAGCTGTCGCAGTAGAGCAGAATTGGACCAACAAGGGAGGGTGCTACTCCGAGCTCGGTGATAAATTTTCTCAGCCACACCGCTTCTTTGGCAGCATCTGATGCAGCAATATACTCCGCCTCGCATACTGAATCAGCCACAGTATGCTGCTTGGAACTCTTCCAGCAGACAGCCCCACCATTAAGGGTAAAAATAAATCCTGACACACTCTTGCTATCATCGCGATCAGACTGAAAACTAGAGTCTGTAAACCCTATAAGTCTCAAGTCCGATTCACCATATATAAGCCACTGGTCCTTAGTATTTCTTAAATACTTCAGGATGGTTTTAACAACCTTCCAGTGATTCTCTCCTGGATCAGATTGGTATCTACTCACTACCCCTAGTGAGTATGCCACATCTGGTCGTATACATGTCATGGCGTACATGATAGATCCCACTGCCGAAGCATATGGAATCCTACCCATACGCTCTCTCTCTTGGGGTGTTGTCGGACAATCTCTCTTCGAGAGAAAAATTCCATGGCCTATCGGTAGATAGCCTTTCTTGGAATTCTCCATGCTGAACCTTTTCAGCATAGTATCAATGTACGTGGACTGGGATAAGCCAAGCAACTTTTTGGATCTATCCCTATAGATCCTCATCCCTAGGATGTAGGAAGCTTCTCCCAGATCCTTCATGGAGAACTGTGACGATAGCCAAATCTTTATTCCCTGTAATGCAGGGACATCATTCCCGATTAAGAGAATGTCATCCACATACAATACAAGAAATACTACTACTGGACCATTAGCCCACTTATAAATGCAGGGCTCTTCTCCGTTCTTAACGAAGCCATACGTTTTGATCGTCCTATCAAAACGTATGTTCCAACTCCGAGATGCCTGCTTAAGTCCATAAATGGACCTCTGTAGCTTGCACACCTTAAACTCATCTGTGGATGTGAACCCTTCAGGTTGTATCATATACACCTCTTCGTCCAGCTCTCCGTTTAGGAAAGCTGTCTTCACATCCATCTGCCAGATTTCATAGTCCAGATGGGCAGCTATCGCAAGCATGATCCGAATGGATTTGAGCATTGCCACAGGAGAAAACATCTCGTCATAGTCTATACCATAACGTTGACGATATCCCTTGGCAACCAGACGGGCTTTATAGGTCTCCACCTTTCCGTCTGCACCCCTCTTCCTTTTGAAGACCCACTTACACCCTATGGGTTTTACTCCTTCGGGTGGGTCAACCAATGTCCACACATCGTTGACCTTCATGGACTCCATTTCAGATTTCATGACCTCTAGCCATTTCTCAGAGTCAGGTCTCTACATTGCATCCATGTAGGTGATCGGATCCTCATCATTTTCATCAAGTTCGACAGGATCACCATCCCAGACCAAGAAATCATAGTATCTGTCCGGTTGATGTGGTACTCTACCAGACCGCCTTAAGGGTGCATAATCAATGGGCTCCGGATCTGATCTAATCAAATTCGATTCAGGTTCAGTAACATGTGTCGGTTTTTCCACCTGTCGAACTTCGTCAAGTTCGACCTTAGAGGCAACAGTTTTTTCACTAAGGAACTCCTTTTCTAAAAAAATTACCTTAAGGCTGACAAACACCTTTTGCTCATCAGCAAGGTAGAAATAATATCCTTTGGTCTCTTTTGGGTACCCTATAAAATTACACTTGTCAGACCTAGGTCCAAGCTTATCTATAATTAAACGTTTAACATAAGCCGGAAACCCCCAAACCCTAAGGTGCGAGAGTACTGGCTTACGTCCTATCCCTACAGACTTACTCGGAACTCTATTTAGAAGGTAACAAGCCGATTCGAGCGCATATCCCCAAAAGAAGATCGGCAGACCAGCAAACCCCATCATGGATCGAACCATGTCTAACAGGGTCCGATTCCTCCTTTCAGACACACCATTATGCTGTGGTGTTCCAGGAGGAGTCCACTGAGAGAGAATTTCATTCTCCCCTAGATACGTCAGAACCTCATTGAAAAGGTATTCACCTCCTCAATCAGATTGAAGAGTTTTAATACACTTCTCAGTTTGTTTTTCTACCTCATTTCGGAATAGTTTGAACATTTCAAATGATTCCGACTTATGCTTCATTAAATAGACATACCCATACCTAGATAGGTCGTCTGTGAAGGTTATGAAGTAGAAAAATCTATCTCTTGCACTTGAGCTCATGGGTCCACATACATCAGAATGTACCAGACCTAAGAGTTCACTGGCTCGCTCACCTTTTCCAGTAAAAGGTGACTTGGTCATCTTCCCAAGAAGACAGGACTCACAGGTTGGAAGTGATTCACAATCACTAACTTTAAGAATTCCTTCTTGAGCCAACCTGTTTATCCTATTCTTATTGATATGACCTAGCCTACAGTGCCAAAGGTAGACTTCTGACACATTATCTATTCTAGAGCGTTTACCGAAAGTTTTGAACCACATTAACAGGCTGTGATAGTAAGTAAATTCTATTATTTAATTGTCCAACAAATATTGTAACACCATTCAAAATGATATTGCAAATATTTTCTTTTATTAGAAAATCATAACCGTACATGGCCAAAAGGCCTACAGAAATAATATTTAATAAAAAACTTGGACAATAGTGACATTCACTCAAAATTACATTACGAGAATTGATTACAAGACTCATGATTCCTAAAGCTAGAACTGGAACTTTGCTTCCATCTCCAACGTTCAGGAACCTCTCGCCTTCATCAAATCTCCTACTGACCTGCAGACCCTGTATCGAATTACAAATATGATAAGGGCTTCTGGTATCTAATACCCAGGCAGTAGTATCACAAATCGAAAAGTTGCAAGGAGTTATCATATAATTACCTTGCTTCTTCTTTGGCCTGTTCGGATCCAGGGAGGCAATGTATTGAGGACAGTTCCTCTTCCAATGCCCCTACTTCTTGCAAAAGAAGCACTCCGCCTGGCTCTGGTCGTGCTTGCGCTTCTTGGTCTGACCCTGTGCTACTGTCCCAGCATGAGATTGCACCTTCTTATTTTTCTTCTTCTTGTTCTTCTTCCCTTTCTCAAAGGATTGACGACGAGAAGAAGACCCTCCCACTACATTCACCGACTCCTTATGGAGTTGGTGATCCTTCTCAAAGTTCTGCAGCAACCCCAACAATCTGTGGTAGTTTACTGCAGGCTTTGTCATTCGAAAATGAGTAAGGAATGGGAGGAAGGACTTGGGCAAGGAATTAAGGATCGCATCCTTACCGAGCTGCTCGTGCAGAGGAAAGCCCAATTTGCTTAGGCGCTCAATCATCTCGATCATGTACAGTACATGATCAGTGACTGAGGCCCCATCCCTCATCCGAGCATTGAAAATATCACAACTAGTTTTGTGCCTTTCAACGTCGTCAGGCGTGCCAAAGGAGTCATTCAACATTTGAAGCATCTCCTGTGGCTGGGCGTTCTCAAACCTTCGGCTGAACTCGTCATTCATTGCTGCCAGCATAATACATCGAACGGTGGTGCGGTCATTGAGCCACTTCAAGTAAGTATCTCGGATCGCCTTACTAGCATTCGGAGCTAGCTCCTCAGGTGCTGGATCCGTTACTACATAAAGGATCCGCTCATGCTCAAGGACGATTTTTAATTTTTGATACCAGCTATCGAAATTGGGTCCCATGAGCTTGTCATTATCTAATAATGACCGGAGCGACAGGGTAGTGGCCATAGCTGCTTAAAGAAAAATGAGACCTCTATTAGTACATAAATTAATACTAAAGACTTAGACTTTAGTCTAAAGTTTTTCTCAATATTTTTACGAACTGGTAGCCTCATCCTCCAATTCGAGGAATTACTTTAATTCCTTAATGGGTACTAGAATCCACACAGACTACACACGAGCCCAACTTTGGTTGGTCAACCCATGTGCATCTATGGGTAGGTTCTTAACCAGTTGTTTCTCTAAATAACTTCTAGTAATTGATTTTACCCCAAAACCTAATCAGTAGGCTTTGGCCTCCACTGAAAAGATCTGGTTAGGTCCAACCATTAACATGACTTAATTTAGTGAATCGGACCAATAAATGATCAGGCCTGACTTTGACCGGCCAACCTAACCACCATCAGAAAGACTCAATCAAATTATCATATTATGAATAATAATTCCATTAGCCAATGAGCACCAGGCCTTTGGGCCTCTAATGATCATTGAACTAATGGACTCATTATCATTCACTTAATGGGAGGCTATGACTTAGTTATCATTATAACTTAATCATTTTAGGGACCTAATAATTTTGAGGATTTTATTAAAGAATAGTAGAGAAGAAATCATCCAGCCAATTTTAATCCTCTCACTAACTTCACCAAGTTAGATTAAAAAAAGATTTAATTAAAGCTGGCATTAGGAGCACCTAAATCAGTCACACTGATTTACCTAATGACATGGGTGAGCTCTAATCACCAAGTGATCTAATCAAAATCTAACTTACCAGATTGGCCAGGTAAGTGAGATCAGTGGTGGGGATTTGCCATTAACTCGTCAATGATCGAATCAATGCGAGTAGCTCCCGCTTAAGAACCACTGGTCAAAACTGCCGAACTTACCTTAGACACCAACCGGTTCATTAGTTTTAATTTTGATCAACTTAGTAAATAGGGCTCCACCGCATAGTCATGAATTAAGTCCATCTTGGTCTAGTTAAAGACATGGACCCATTCAACTACAACTATTGAAGTTGAGTCTAGAGTATCCTTGACCTAATCTAATTCAACTTTTGATTAGATTTGATCAATTACTCCATTTAGTCCATTTTTTAAGCTAACCTTAGGTCTAACCCAATTATGGACCTAATTCATCTAACCCATTGACCCACAAGTTTATGCAATTGTCTTAGGTATTAATTCACAATTCTAGACCTACTAGACAATACTTAATTCTTTTAATTAAGTACTTGGACTGATGGGTCAGGGTTTGACATTTCGAAAATAATTTTCAAATTTTGAAAGATTTTATTTTTTGTTCACCAAATGTGTTGACTCATTTCACAAACGGGTCAGCACAATTCATAAACAGCAATCCTATTGCTCATTTCATAACAGAAAATAACTCAAAATAAATCATAAATTTTCTTTTAGATCTAATCTAACACATTCATGATAAATTTTATAATTAAGTTCTTTCGCTGCTTCATCGGCATGGGATATAATTACATCGGCACCCCTACCGCCATAGGAGACCCCATCGAATGGGAAGAGAGGGCCTTTAAACCCTACTTTTCTCTTATGACCGGACGGCCATGGCAACCAATCCAATTAGATTACTTGCTACTTGGATCAAGTATATCTAAATATACCAATTTCAAAATTTAAATTTTAAATTTTAAATTTTAAATTTCAAATTTTAAATTTTAAATTTCAAATTTGAGATTTCAACTAAATTTTAAATTTTGAATTTCCAATCTTTGAATTTTAAATTTTGAATTTCAAATTTCAAATTTTAAATTTGAGATTTCAACCAAATTTCATATTTTGAATTTTGAATTTCAAATTTGAAACTTCTAACAAATTTCAAATTTCAAATTTCAAATTTTAAATTTTTTTTTTGAATTTTAAATTTTAAATTTTGAATTTTAAATTTAAACTTATAGATTACACCTTAATCTATGCATGCATATGTATATCATATCCTAGAACCATGCTCTGATACCATTTGAAGCAAAAATTTAGTACAGGGGCAAAATGATAATTTTAAATTTTTTTCAAAATTACTATTTTACAGCAAAATTATTAATTAATCTCATTAATTAATACTAATTAACCCTACACTAGGATCTAAATATGATACAGCAGCATGCATTTAAATTTGAAATTCAAATTTGAATCAGTAAACTTTTTACAGCACTGTGTTCAGAACACATCACCTTTTGCGGGTAGTCGATCATCGCAATCTGATCACCGTCGGAGGGCTCTGATCATCACGTCATAGCCACACAAATATCTGGCCTCTGTGGATCATCCACACGAAGCTTCCGTCTAATCAGCTCTTCACGAATGCTAGTTCGTGATTTCATCCTTTTTATGGCAGATGTTGATCGAACTCCTTCGATCGATGTGTGCCGACTTCTCGGATGCTCTGGATCATCTGCACAGTTGCTTGAGAGGCTGATGGATCTCTCTCTAAAATTTGGTGGACTCACGACACTCGTGGCACACCAATCTCACTTCCCGAACCCTAGGTAGAAACCCTAGGATACACACCAAAAACCCTGCGCCCAATTTTCTCTCTTTTCTTTCTTTTTCTCTCGGAAGGTTTTGGACCTTCACCTCACACACAAGAATTTCTCATGCCCCAAAGTTTCTCTCCTAAAAATTTCTATAAACATCCCACCTTTCTCCTCTTTTTAAAACAACGTCGAACGTGTCTTATCCGCGTGAGAGGATAAAGATAAGTGGTTGCACATTTGAATTCAAATCAAATTTGAATTCAAATGAAAACCAACTTATCCCTATCCTTTTGGGCATGAGAAGAGAAGGGGCATGGCTCTTTGTGCGTGGAAAATGTTTCATGAGAAACCTTTTCTCGTGTAAGTAATGTGGCACACAAAATGGATAAGGATGAAGGGGCAAGTGATAAGTTATCCATTCAAATTCAAACATGCTTTGAATTTGAATGGCTAACTAATTATTTTATCCATCCATATGGCGCACAAATGAGGGCGTGGAGAAGAGTTTTACGTGAGAAAAATTTTACGAGAAGTTTCTTCTCGTGAATTCAAATGGGTGCAAGGAAGTTGGGTGTCGCAGGGAATTTAAAACAAGGTGGTTTGATTCAAATTGAGCCAACCTAGTTTAAAATAGGTTAAGCACAATTAGACCAGATTAAACCCAACATAATTAGGCTTAATTAGGCTCAATAAAATTTTAATCAAATCAGCAATTAACTAAAACTAACCCCTAATCAAATCAGGGACTAAACCACCTTAGCGATTAGGTCAATATTTAACCTAATCGGGTCAATCCAAACTGAATCCAATTCAATTAGACTTGATCCAAAAATAATTACTCAATCAAATTGAGTTAATTAGTGATCAAATCACTAATTAAACCTCTCATAAATATTGAGTCCAAATTCGATGGGCAATCAGGCATCAGAGACCATCGATATGAAACCTTGATCAAAGAGTTCAAATTTCAAATTCAAAATTTAAAATTCAAAATTTTGACCCCGGTATCCAAAATGTGTGAAACTCATGATCAGAGAATCTTAATTCTCAATCATAGAGTCTCAAATACATAAGACTCATATTCAGCCATCAGATCAGAAAGGAACCTCTAATGTGTATGACCCCGCAGGTTCGAACCTAAGCCGGTAGCACAGGAACCAATTTCTGTACTAATCGAAGTGACCATCTAGCAATGGTATCTGATGATCGGATAGGTCGAATAATCGCAATCGCAACATTCAGAACCTACGTGAATATGGTTACCGTATAATTCATCCCTTTTGATCCCTGTGTTTAGGATGACTCAGGGTTAAACTGTCAACCCTGATGATATCATCCGAATCGTGCTCAACTCAATTAGTCCTGTGACTCCTCACTAGGACTACCCTGGCTAAGATTTTGCTAAATTGAAACACGACTGTACGTAGCTCCTAAACTGGAGTGGTCAATCCCATCTTGACACACGCACCGACAAGTCAAGTACTTGACTACACCCAGCAGCCTTCCATTACTGAATTAGAAATTCAGGTAGTCCAGTGCCTATGTGCAGTGAGTTGCTTGCAAGTCACCGTGGCGGTCTCAGGTCGGAGGGATATTTATACCCATATCCCATCGGAGCAAATCTTGACAGCAGAAATAGCTCCGGAGTTGGTCACGTTCAGTGCAGATGTACCATTACATCTCACCTGTATGCCATACCAGTGTCTCCACACTCTTTGGTTATGAGGACAACCAACCCATATGGCACACAACGACCTATGCTCGATAAATATTGTCGTCCTTGGTAACAACGTATCATTTGGTCGCGAATATATTTAAGGACTAAGCGACAAATCCACCTTTGTTGAGTCTAAATAGTCCTAAGGACTTCACCACAACACAGGAGTTCATTAGAAGATGAAATATTTGTGATAAAAAAAAAACTAAAATAATATTTATTTATTTATAATTCATGTACTAATACAAAAGGAGCATAACCATCAACAGGCTGACGATTGGCTTTGGGATCTATTCCCAACACTTCGAGCCCATTATGAGTCAAGAATCTTACTAGTAGATAATATGTGGAAACTATTGCTCACAAAGCATTCAATACCAATCATCCAAGAATCACATTGCAAGCAGAGGGCACCTAAACTATAAGGAATGTAAGCTATATGGTCTTACTCCAAGGCTCCTGTTCTGTAGTCACTGGGATGGTGGTCTCCCCTTCTACCACTATAGAATCCCCAAAGAATCCGATCAGAAAAGTATTATTCTTTCTTAGTCGATTAGTAGGCAACCTCATTCATTGAAATGCATCGTAAAATAATATACTTATTGAGCTTTTATTATCGATTAAATTTTTTTTATATCATAATTTACTATCATTATTGATGAAGTATGATTATGAAGAGTCTGAACTCCTCAGAGATCATCATTAAAAAGGAAACAATGTCCCTAGTGCACTCTCTTCATGCTTCTAGCTAGGCCCTCTACCCTATGCCACCGGTAAATCTTGAAATCATGTTGATGACACCAACCGTAGGTTAGTTATCATTGTTCTACTCATGAACAGGTACTGAGTTTGCTCCTCGACTGCACAATTCTAATGCTTTCGAACATATTTGCTAAGATAGCGTCTTTGAATTAGGGCTTCAAATCCATCCTTTAATTAGAGGCAGTCCTCGATATCATGGTGTGGTCATGATGGAAGAGATGGTACTTCCTCCTACTCCTTATTGGTGGCACCTTCATTGGTTGAGGCCGATGAAGATATCCCTGACCCTCGATTTTTATCAGGATCTGAACCTGAGGAGCAGATAGAGGAGTGTAGTTATTGAATCATCAAGATAGACTCCTCAAGCTGAGATTTTTTAGAGGTCAGGAGGATTCTCCTTCAACCCGAGCCATGCAAAGTTTCTCCCAACCTCACTTCTTGTTAGGGGCTATTCCTCGTTCAGCTTGCTTAAGCACAGCCTAGGCTTCTTCTGCTTGCACATACTTTTAAGGTCACACCAAGAGGTTGACATAGTTTCTCAAAAATATTTTATCAAAAAAAAAGATAGGTGCTCGTTCTGAAGTCCTTACTTAAGCACTAAAATTGCCACTGACTCATTAAAATTACACACTTCAAGTGTAGTCACATCGAAATGCATCATATAGTTACATAATAGTCTCCCTTTTCCTAGTGGATTGAGAAGAGGCTATTGGTATTCTTTGACTATGCTCGATTGTTGCCAAAGTGGGCAACAAATTATCTTGCAAGCTGTTCAAATGAATAGGTGGACTCTATTTGGAGTCCAGAATACCACATCCATGCCAATTTCTTGAGGATGGCTAGAAAGGCGAGATAGAGGAGGGCGTCCGAGGTGCTCTAGAGTATCATGAAGATTCTATAACCTCCCAAATGATTAAAGAGATCCGAAAAATCATCATATAGCTCTATTTGAGGCATCTTGAATGACCTAGAATCAGTTCCTATAGTATCGCATGGGAGAAGGGTGGCCACGAGTTGAAAATAAGGCCATCATCATTCTTCTGGCTCCCATTCTGTACTTCTCCGAGATAGCATTCAATCTTCCAAACTTTTAGTTCGAGATCGTCTTCTCGATGAGATTTTTCGGGATGGAGGGAGCAGCCCGAGGTTGAGTCACCATCAGAGGAGATAGGGGAATGCTGACATCATTCCTCCCTCTTTGGGCTTCGATGGGATGGAGATCGCTGAGTAATAGGAACAAAATGAGCGGTGCACCAGGGGGCTAGTTCTGGACTCTTAGGGCAAAACTGATGGCTATGTCAAGATGGAGCCACCACCATATGAATAAAACCTTGGGGTTGCTACCACTCCGTTGCCTATTGGAGTTGCCGCATAGCATTGGTTAATGCCTAAACTTGTTGGACAGGACATCAAGTCATTGTGGGTTCATCGTTATCGGAGGTTGTGTGTGCCTTGGAGCGGCGGACAATCGAGTAGCACCATTTTAGCTTTGACAGGATGACTATCGATGTGAGATGGTGGAATTTTTGTGTGCTTTTGTTCTCACTATGTTCCCTTTCCTCTTCAAATGGACTTGGAGCCCTTCCTCTAATACCAAATTATTGCCGCAAGTCTTTAACTGAAATGTATGAGTGTGGTCAATCTTCTTCTGATCAGGTGGTCAGCCTCAATCAGAGGATTGAGATACCTTGAGGAATCTAAAAGGAAGTCCACTATCACCAAAGATTCTCCGATAGAGAATCCTCCGATAGTCAAGTCAGTCAGAGCATGAGAGCAGCAAAAGAAAGAGTATAAGAGGAGAGAGTGGATCTATTCTTTTTGACAGAAAAACTTATCTCAGAGTCTCCTATGCTCCCTTTATATAGAGGGGGTTAATTGCGTATTACCTTCAAGTTTGATAAAGGAAGCAGAGAATCAGTATCCAGGATCACGTGGATCATGGATAGTGGGTTATGGAAACTAATTATGTGACATTAACACACATCCCCATGATTAAAGGAGATCACTCGAGATTCTATGAGATATCTTTAGATTTACCTTTCTTTCTTTGGTCTGATGGCTTAGGGCCTCGTCTCCTATCATCGGTGTGATCCTGACCTTATGGTCAATGTGCTTCAAATCTAGAGGCCAGATAGTAGCCGATGATATAGAGTTATTTCAGTTTAATTCTTTGATCTTCTCTTCCTAACGCCCGAAGGAGTCCTTTATCTTTCTTTCAAGTTATTAGTAAGGTACCCGAGATGAGTTTTCAGTCATAACCCGATAAAGAGAAGGTCGGGTTGGGTGGTGGATTCTCCCTATAGTCAACACCTTCCATGCAACTTTTATCAAAAAAATGTAGCAACCTTCACATGACCAATTAGATTATATAGCATTATATATTGATTCCATGACCAATTAAAGTTGATAAAATCTATGAAAAATATAATGAAAAAAAAAATGCAGCATATACATTTATCATTCCACTGACCAAATCAGTATGCCTCATCTTTATTTGGTATCATTTCCATCATATGTATCTTGAACAAATGGAAAACAGGACAAAATTAAAACTTTCATTAACTATAAAGGAAATGAATTACAGATTAAATAATCAAATCACATCATCGAGACATAATAATGTATCGCTCAATGTTAGTTATATTGGTAATAGGTGATGAGATTGCTAGTGAATCATTTGTATTGGAAGAATCCAAGTAATTAATGAGATTGCAGGCAGCAATTCCATTATAGTTCCAATTGTTGCAAGATAGCTTAATGATTTCTGAGGTTGAAAGAAGGCTGAGGGAACCAGCAACCTGTGTTTATTAAGGAGAGGCTATTTATAAAAAAAGAAATAGAGCTAGAATCGGAGAGAAGTTATATTAAAGTAAAGCTCAAAGACTTCATTGCTGGTACGACGATACAGCAAAAACAATAACAAAATTACAAAAACGGAGCTGACCCTCCTTCCCCAACAGATAAGTGTATATAAAAAAATAGAACATAAGATTGAAAAAAGCAATATGGCCAAAACCCAAGGGATGAGTAAAAACAGACGAGGTATAATCATACACCACTCAGTTTGCCATTGGCTGGAGCGATAGGCCTCTGATCTTAACCCATAACTTGTCATGTTGAGAAGAGAGTTTTTCCTTGCAAAGATGCACCCAGTCTTTGAAGAGAATCACTTCATTGGCCGAGGTAGATGGAGAACAATGTTTGTTGAGAAAAAATCACGAGTTCCTTTCTTTTCAAACAACCCAAGTAACAGCCTCCACCAACATAAGAAAGATAGGTTGAGCAGGTTTGAAAAAATAATGCTTCAACCAGGTGGTGCACAGATCGCTGAAGGAAGAAAAGGAGGGAGGCGCATTATAGAGCAAACAAATAGCCTTCCAAAGACTTCTAATGAATGGGCAGTCTATGAATAAATGATCCACATTCTCTATTGTGTGATGGCAAAGGGCGCACACACCAAGTTTTTACTGATTTTTCTTCCTAATATTTCTCTTATGTTGAGCCTTTTCCTCTAGAGTAACCATAAAAACTACTTTGTCTTCGAAGGACATAGAGACTCCAAAGCGTGTCAACAAGGCGGCATCTGATTCCTCTAGAACTAGAGAAGAGATACAAATCTGTAGTTGAGAACTTGGCATGATCTTCCCCATTCCAAATCACCTTATCTGCATCAAAGTTCAAAAAGACAGTAGCCAAGAGAGAGGTGAGAAGACGAGCCTGATCTGAGACCTCCCCACCCAGGTTGGCAGGTATTTTGAAGTTCCAAAAAGAGCTCCTGGCATTGAAGAAATCAGTTACTCGGCCATTCTTTTTGTGATAGATTCGAAATAAATTGAGAAAGATGATCTGCAAAGGCGCATCACATCCTTTCAGAAAAGCATGTCATGTCCATTCCCAATTTTATATCGATTTCTATTCCAGAAAGTAGGGGGAGAGTTGATAACATCCTTCCAAATACTAGAGCTCCATTTTGGTGGCTTCCATGAAGGAGAGAGTTTCGCTTTTCAGTGATATGGCATGAGGATTTGCTTCCTCTACAAGCCAGATTCATTTACCAGGTACTGCCATCCCCATTTAGCCAAGAAAGATTCATTAAAGGTCTTGAGATCAGTAAACCCAAAGCCTCCATCAGATTTCAAAAGATACACAGATTTCCAACTGACTTTGCAAGCTAGTCTCCTTGCACTTCTGTCCCCTGCCCAATGGAATGATCTTTTATAGCAATCGATTGTTTTGATGACCCAAGCTGGAAGTTTGAACAATGTCATAAAGTAGAGGGGTAAGGAAGAGAGTACCGAGTTTACTAGGATCAGTCTTCCTTCGAAGGAGAGAAATTTAGTTTTCCACATTGCCAATCTAGCTTCAATCTTTTGTAGTAGGACTAACCAATCAGCCCTTATTGGTTTCCTGCCAGTGAAAGGAAGTCCAAGATATTTCGAAGGAGGGGAGGTGATGGAGCAAGACAACCAAGTAACATAGGTCCAACATCAATATTACGTCTAATGGGAGAGATCGAGCTTTTATGGAAGTTGATGGTTAGTCCTGAGATAAGCTCGAAGCAAAACAGAATCACTTTCAAGACAGCTTAATAGTTAATCAACCGTCATTGTGATAAAAACACACTCATCATGAAACAATAAAGGTGGCTACTATCTGTTCATTTTCTGGGGGTTCCTTCTCAAAGATGAAGTCGACTAGATAGATCTCCTCTAATGCACACATCAAGAAGATAGAAGTCCATCCCAAACCTCATACCCCCAAAAAGATGTTCGGCCCCTCTCCTTCTTTACTATCTCATGGTAAAACTCAAAGATTAATTGGCGCACAAAATCACAAACATTTTATGGTTGATGCACAAAAGGAATTGGGATGAGATGAGGTCTGTTTTATTTGAATTTCAAACTCCCTTTGAATTTCAAATCAAATGCCACTTAACCCATCCATATCCAGATAAAAGAGGAGGCCAAACAAGCTTTTTGGCATGAAAAATAAATTAGGATCATTTCCTTTTGTCACACATATTACAGACCTTCACAAGGTGTCGGCATGTGGGAGGATAGGGATAATGTTTTAGGTTTAAATTCAAATATTTTGAATTTAATTTAAAACCAACCTAATCCTATCACTAATGGGTGACAACATGAGGAGTTTTGGCATGGAATATTTAGTGTGCAAACCAATTTGTGCAATGAAAGAAGGCATGGAGAGAAGGGAAGGTGAAAGGGAGAAAATCCAATCATATTGGACTCTAGGGCTTAACCAATTAAATTCTTAATTAGATTTCATCCAAACCCAATTCAATTAAATCCAAACAAATCATGATGAACCTAAACTAATTAGATTCCTACGACCTCAATTAAACCTGATCAAATCAGCAAATTAACTGAGCCATAGATCTAATCAAATAAGGATCAATCCTCCCTTACCGATTAGGTCATCTCATAATCTAATCGGATCTGACTTAATTGAATCTAATTCAATTAGACTTAATTCAGACTTTAATGCTCAATTAAATTGAGCTAATTAGTGATCTAATCACTGACTAATCCTCCATTAATAATAGAGTCCCAGTCAAATGGGATTCTTCAGCAGAGTCTCAATCCAATTGGATTCTTCAGCAGAGTCTCAGTCCAGTGAAACTCTTCAGATCAGTCATTTGATCCGAGAGCAACTTCTAATGTATGTGACCCCATAGATTCGAACCTAAGTCGGTAGCACAGGAACAGATTTCTATATCAATTGGAGTAACTATATAGGAATGGCACCTGACGTTCAAATAGACCGAATGTATACAAAGCAACGCTCAAAAACCTACTTGGATACAATTACCGTATAATTCATCCCTTTGACCCTTGATGTAAGGATGACTTAGAGTTTAAACTGTCAACTCCTAACAGTATATCCATTATGTGTCTCAACTTAATAAATTCTATGACTCCTCACAAGGACTGCCCTGGCCAAGGTCTTACTAAATTAAAACACAAACCATTCTCTCTAATCCCTTGGAGTGGTCAATTTCATCTTGTCTCACAAACCAACTTCACAAGTACTGAACTGTGCCTAAAAATCTTTCGATCCTGAATTAAAAATTCAAATAGTCTAGCATCAAAGCACAGTGAGTTGCTTGCAAGTCACTGTGGTGATTTCAGATTGGAGGAACACTTACATCCATATCTTTTCGAAGTAACTCTTGACAGTAGAATACTCCAGAGTTGGTCACATTTAGTAAAATATATTCCAACATTTCACCTGTACATCATACCAGTATCTCTAAGCTAATTGGTTAAGAGGATAATCAATTTATAAGGCACACAGCGACCTATACTTCATATATCTATCATCCTAGTAATAGATATCATTTGGTCACGAACTCACTACAAGAAATACTTTTTTTTGTGATGAATTTATTTATGATAAAAATATATTTAATCACAAATAAAGATATTTACAATGAAAATAAAAATTCATCACTAATAATTATTTATTTATGATAAAAATAAATTTTCATCACAAATATGAAGTATTTACGATAAAAATAATTTTTCATCGCAAATATCTTCATATTTATGATGAAAATAAAATTTTATCGTAAATACATATTATTTACGATAAAATTAATTATCATAAATAATAAAATATTTATTTTAATTTTAAATTTTTAAATATTAGTGATGAAAAAAGTTTCATCATAAATAATGAAAGTATTTACAATAAAAATTAAATTTTCATCACAAATATATGTTATTTACGATAAAAAAATTTCATAACCAATATTTAAAAAAAAATAAAAAATTTTAAAAATTCAATAATTAAAGATTATTTGTAACGTAAATATTAAATCATAAATAATAGAGTATTGGCGATAAAACTTAAATTTTTATCATAAATTAATATTATTTATAATGAAAATTTTTTGTCACTAATATGTAAAAAAATAAAAAATTTTAAAAATTTAAAAATTATAGATTATTTATGACGAACATACTACGTCACAAATACAGGCGTATTCCCGATGAAAACTCATTTTCTATCACAAATACTTCAGTATTTATGATGAAAAATTTTTATCGCTAATATTTGAAAGAAAATAAAAAATTTAAAAATTATAAATTATTTATGATGAAAATATTATGTCATAAATGTTGGATTATTGATGATGAAAATAAAATTTTTATCATAAATATATTTTATTTATGATAAAAATTTTTCATCGCTCATATATATAAAAAAATAAAAAATTTAAAAAGTATAGATTATTTATGATGAAAATATTACATCACAAATACTTGTATATTTATGATGAAAATTAATTTTCTATCGTAAATACTCTAGTATTTACGAAGTAAAATTTTTATCACTAATATTTGAAAGAAAATAAAAAATTTTAAAAATTTAAAAATTTTAGATTATTTATGATAAAATATTACATCATAAATAATGAGTATTTATGATGAATAGTAAATTTTCTATTACAAATACTCTAATATTTACGATGTAATATTTTCATCGCTAATACATGAAAAAAATAAAAAATTTAAAAATTATAAATTATTTATGATAAAAATTTAACATCATCAATAATTGAATATTGATGATAAAAACTTAATTTCTATCATAAATACTCTATTATTTATGATAAAAAAAATTTCTCGCTAATAAATAAGAAAAAATAAAAAAATTTAAAAATTACAAATTATTTGAGATGAAAATTCTATTTTCATCATAAATAATATGTATTTATGAAAAAAATATATTTTCATCATAAATAATCACTATTTATGATAAAAAAAATTTATCGCTAATATTTAAAAAAATAAAATATTTTAAAAATTCATAAATTATAGATTATTAGTGATGAAAATTTTTTAATTGAAGGATGTTTAAATATATTATAATATTTTTTTTATATTTATAAAAATAAATATTAGATAGTTTTTAAAAAATAATATGTGTAAAAGAAAAGTATGTAGAATATTAAGATATCTCTGATCCTTAATCTTTATAAGGCTCTATCTGTGGCATCTTGAACCAATCCAAAATCAATTCTTGGAGGATGGATCAAGAGAAAGATGGTTGGAAATTAAAGCTGAGGATGTCGTCATTCTTTTGACTGTCCATTTGAATCTCGTCCAGATGACGTTCAATCTTTTGGACCTTTTGCTCGAGATCCTTCTCCCGACGAGATTTTGTGAGGCACGGAGAGTAGCCCAAGGTCGAATCTCCATTGGAGGAGATCGGAGAATGTTAGCATTATTCTTCATGCCTAGACCCTGATAGGACAGTGATTGTCGATCGATCAAGGCAGAATGATGCGCACCTCGAGGAGGATTCTCTGAAAGCAGTTTTGCTGGCTACACGAAAAGGGCACAATTGAAGGAGCATGTTGCGGGGGTTATCATTGCTCTATGGTTTACTGTAAATACTAGACGGTGTTGGTCAATGCTTGGACCTATCGAATCAGGTCGTTGAATCGTTACGGTTCCTCTGTAATAGGTGGTGGCATAGGCCCTTGAGGAGTGGATGCTTACACTGCATCACCCATGCTTCGTCGAGATGACTGTCGATGAGAAGCGACAGAATTGTTGCAAGTTTTTGATCTTACCATAGTTCATCCATTTCATTACTAAAATATTTTGGAAAGTTGATATATTTACTACATCAGCTATATATATATATATACATATATATATATACATATATATATATATATATACATATATATATATACACACACACATATATACATATATTATTGCATTATTGTGGCTAAGAGATGAATGAAAAATGAATAGAAGAAAATAATACGGGGAATGAGACTTGGTCAGGAGAAATTTATTTTTAAATAAGAAATTATTTTTTATTAATTATTAACGATAGAAAAAATTTTCATCGCTAATTATGTAATTAGCAACAAAATAGAAAATTTTTGTCATCAATAATATTTTTTCGAGGCTAAATTTTTTCAGAGAATTTTTTTTTTACGAAAATTATTAGCAATGAAAATTAATTTTTCATCACAAATATTTTTTGTTCGAATGATTTACGATGAAAATTGATTATTAGCAATGAAAATTTGTGTCGCTAATACCCTGCATCCCATCAACTCCCATCGAAAACCCATTTTTCTTCCTCGTCCCCCCCCCCAACAGTCCGACTTCCTCCCCCTCCCGCGAGCTTCCTCCCCCCCCCGATGTCCAGCGTGCCTTCGGTTTCCTGCGCCGTCTTGATTTCCTCCTACACCGCCACCATCGAGGTGAGTCGACTTCATCTCTATTTTTTTTTTTGGGGGGTGGGGTGGGTTTCGATCGGGGATGGGGACGAGAAACATGCCGGGGACGTCGTGCTTGGGCCTGGACGGTGGGCTGCGGCCACGTGGGGCCTGCGGGCCACAACAGTGATAGCGGGCCACGACGGCGACGTGAGCCGAGGACGGTGACGTGAGGCCGGTGACGGGCCAAGGCCGGGGCCAACGAGCCGAAGCCGGCAACATCAACCCTTCTTTTTTCTTGGGGGGGTGGGTTCGGGCCGGGGACGGGGATGGGGAATGGCATGGGTCCGGCGTGCCGGGGATGGCGAGCCGCGGCCATATGCGGCCTGCGGGCCTATGGGCCACGACCACATGGGGCCTGCGTGTCGGGGCTTGCATGTCGGGGTGTGCCGGGGCCAGCTACGGCGGGCCGAGGAGGGGCCGAGGCCGGGGCCATCAAGCCAGAACCGGAACCGACGACGGCGAACCGGGATGGGGTCAGGTCACTGCTGTGCCGGGGCCTGCGGGCTGGGCCAACGACGACAGGCCAAGGAGAGGCCGGCGAGCCAAAGCCGGAGCTGGCAACAGTGAGTCGGGGCATGGCTGTGCCGAGGACGGCGGGCCGGGCACATGTGGCCTGCAGGCTGTGGGGCCTGTGAGCTGGGCACGCATGGATTCGGATGGGTCGAGCTAGGGTTGGGGTGGGTTGGGCCTGGATGGGGCCGGTCGGGTCTGGTCGAGCTGGCACTGGTCTGGTGGAGCCGGGTCGAGTCCGGCTGGGGCCGGGGATGGTGGAGCCGGGGCGGGGCAGGGAGGGGTTGGTCGGGCTTGGTCGGGTCGGGCTGGGACTGGTCAGGTGGAGTCGGGTCTGGTCCGGTCGGGCTGGGGCGAGTCGGGTTGGGATGGGGTGGGTTGGGGATGGTAGGGTCCGGGCCGGGTCGGTTTCAGTTCAGGCTGGGATGGGGTGGGTCGGGCCGGGTGGGGTTGGGCTGGCACGAGTCGGGTGGGGATGGCGGAGCCGGGGCGGGGAGGGTCAGGTTAGGGTTGGGTCAGGCTGGGGCTGGTTGGGTGGAGCCTGGTCGGGTCCGATCGGGCTGGGGCGGGTCGGGGATGGTAGGGTCCGGGTCGGGTCAGTTTCGATTCGGGCCAGGATGGGGCAGATCAAGTCGGGCTGGGGTGGGTCGGGTGGAGTCGGGGTGGGTCGGGTCTGGTCCGATACGCATCAGATTGGGCTAGGGCAGGTGGGGTTGGGATGGGGTGGGTCAGGTCAGATCTTCATGAGGATGAAATATGATGCTGAAATTATTATAATTATTGCATATTATTTTTTAGTATTCCTGCTGAAATTATTTAATTATTTGACTAATTATTTTTTTACTTATACAATGCACATTGCTGTTACTTGTTATAATTAAATTATTTTATGTGCTATTTTGTATGCTGCTGAAATTAAATAAAAAAATTATTTTTATTTTAAAAAAAAATTATTAAAATTTTTAATGAAAAAATTTTAATACGAAGTTATTCTTTTTTGATAAATTAGAAATTCATCTTCGAATGTACGTTCAAAGATAGTACTTAAATTATATTGAGCCATAGATTTTCGTTCAAGTTTCGATCTTCTTCGAGATCGAAACTTGGATGTCCCATATTCGTGCCTTTTAGAAAAATAATAATATTATTATTATTATTAATTAATATTTTATTTTATTATGTGATATTCAATAGTTATCTGTCTATTGTTCTCTAGGTATATGGTGGAAAGGGTGCTTAGGCACCATATCCACATCGTATACTTAAAGAACCATGGAAAGATACTGTCAAAATTTTTATGAAAATGAGATGAAATATCCACTAATAACAATAATGAGATTATTATTTTTCTGAAAGAGATAGGACCACACCTGTTAATAATGATTTAAAAAGGATAGGATCATACATTTTGTATCAAGTGATCCGGATCTGGATCTGGGTCGGGATTTTAGTTGGAATTCGGAATGCGATTCAGTCTGAAATTTAGATCGAGATCCAAAATACCACTAAATATTATTTTGATTGTTAATAATTTTGTATTTCTTGTTAGATGAATATCAACAAAAGTTGGATGAATGCTAGAGGTATTTTTTTGCCTGAATATCGAAAAAGAGTTCGAGATTTCATTGACTTTGCATGGCATAAGACTGACAGTGCTAGTCGGATAAAGTATCCATGCAAAAGATGTATCAATTTGATATATCGCCACATAATACTTATTGAGGAGCATTTGCTACAATATAGTATAGATAAGAAGTATACTTGTTGGATATGGCATGGGGAGGGTGATCCGAATGAAGTGGTGTGCGATGATGATGATACTGAAGATGATAGTACTGATGGTGCTGGATCTGTCGAACATAGTAGTATTAGAGAATTATTAGATGATTTATATCAAGGTACTTATTCAAATGTACGCATGAATACTGCTGCATCTGAAAGTAATTCTGATCATGATCATAATATCCGGCTTGAGGTAGAAAGGATTTCTGAACAGTTTGCAAAGCTTGTAAAAAATTTACAAGAGCTACTCTATCCAAATTGTACAAAATTTTTCAAGTTAGAGTTTTTGATAAAATTGCTTCATATTAAAATCATGAACCGTTGGAGTTAGAAGTCATTTGATCAAATTTTAACATTGATTAAAACAGCTCTGCCCGATGGAGAGAGACTTCCGAAATCATATTCTGAAGCAAAAATATACATATGAAAAATGAGACTTGGCATACTCCTATACATGCCTGCAAAAATGACTGCATATTATTTTATAAGGATAATGAACAAGCAACTAAATATCCGAAATACGGTGAGCCTAGATATAAAATCAATAATAGAAAAGCAAAGAAGATACCTCAAAAGATTTTGAGATATTTTCTATTGATTCTGAGACTTCAAAGGTTGTGTATGTCCACAAAGACAGTTGAAGAAATGAGATGGCAATATGAGCAACGAATTTTGGAGGAGAACATACTTAGCCACCCGACTGACTCTTTAATATGGAAAGACTTCGATGCAAAGCATCTACACTTTACGAGTGACCCACGCAATATCTGACTTGATCTAGCGATAGATGGATTTAATTTCTTTAGCAATCTGAGTACCTCTTATAGCATGTGGCCTATGATGCTAGTTGTATATACTGTGTCCGAAAGCACCAGGTAATGAAATTGATGTATATCTATGATCTTTAATTTGATGATCTGAAGGAATTATGGAAAAATAGGGTACAGACATATGATTCTGTGAGTCGAAGTAATTTTAAGTTGCATGCTTCGATTCTATAGACCATAAATGATTTTTTGACATATGAAAATTTATCTGGATGGAGCACCAAAGGATATCTTGCATGTCCAATATGCAATAGAGATGCATCCTCTTTATATTTAAAGCACGGATAAAAAATATATTTTATGGGTCATCGATGATTTTTTCCTGCTAATCATCTTTGGAGGACCCGTTATAATATATTTTGATGGTAAGTCCGATCGACGTATGCCACCTAAGGAGTTAAGTGGAGCAAAAATTTTAGAACAACTTGAAGTCATTGGAAACATCCAATTTGAAAAAATATCGGATACTCGCAAGCGGAAGCGTACTGAAGCTGAGCTGAATTGGACGAAGCAAAGTATCTTTTTCGAACTACCGTATTGAAAGCAGCTACTACTTCATCATAATTTGGATGTAATGCATATTAAAAAGAATATTTGTGATAATATCATTGGTACTATATTGAATATTTTAGAAAAAATCAAAGATGGCACAAAAGCTCATCTTGATTTGTAAAAAATGAGAATCCAATCAGAGTTGCATTTAGTTTGTCGAGGTGAGAGATTTTTTATACCACACGCATGTTATTTACTATTTGAAAAGAAAAAGAAGAATTTCTGTGGATGGTTCAAAATCGTAAAGTTTTCTTATGCATACGTTTCAAATGTATCACGATGTGTTGAGAACAACGACGGCAATATCTCCGGTATGAAAAGTCATGATTCTCATGTGATGATGCAACATTTGCTTCCTGTGGTCATGCATGGTTATTTGGGTGGTGATGGTCAAACTACAATAATTGAGCTGGAAGTGTTCTTCCGAGAACTGTGTTGTCGAAAATTGAAGATTAACTTACTTGAGAGATTAGAGAAGGATATTGTACTCATTCTTTATAAGTTAGAAAAAAATTTTCACCATCATATTTTTTATGTTATGGTGCATCTGGCTGTTCATCTTTCAAAGAATCTCTTTTGGTCAAACCAGTACATTATCGATGGATGTATCCTATTCAAAGGTAAAAAAATTATACGTACTTTATCATATCAATTATAAGATATAAATATATTTTTAAAATTTAAATTTTTTTTTGTTTGCAGATTTTTGTGCACCTTAAAAAAATATGTGCGCAATAAACTAAGGCCTGAAAAGTCTATAGCAGAAGCATATGTAGCTACTGAGTGTGTCACATTCTGCTCGGCGTATCTTGATAATATCAAAATAAGATTCAATCGTACAGATTGTAATGCAGATCATGAATAGGATAACAATGAACCGATGTTGTCTATATTTAAACAAACGGTTTGACCTACTGGTGCAAGGAGATATGAATTTATGGACGTGAATGAGCTATCCAAAGCACACTTTTACGTTCTAAATAATTATGAAGAAATTAAAAATTTTATTGAGTAAGTATCATCTTATCGTACTATTTAATTTCTAAAAAAATTTTCATATCGATATAAAATTAAAAATCATAACTTCTTGCAGTGAGCACAAGAGTATACTATGTAGAGAGAATAATCCAGATGTCGATGATCGACATAGGAGAAAATTTGCAAAATAGTTTGATGATCTTATAAATTGCATTAGTGATACGTTATTTATTTATTTATAAATAATATTACTTAAATAATATAATTTTTTATCTTATACTGTAGATGAACATAAGTATTTCAATAAAGAAGTGAGGGCGATTGATGAGTTGCATGATTTAGCATGTGGTCCCGATCGGAGGGTTAATCACTACACATCCTGTATCATTGGAGAATGAGATTTCATACAAGGGAGCTTGAGATGCAATGACGGACTCATAATAGTGGAATTGCTACAATAGGATATGAAGGAGAAGAAGAGATTGATTATTATGGTATACTGGTAGATATCACAGAACTGAAGTATGGGTCCAGTAAGTCTGTATTTTTGTTTCACTGTGAATGGTGGGATATTAGTAATAAAAAGGTTGATATTCATATCAATTTATAATTTATCAGTGTAAATCTTGTACAAATATGGTACCAAAATAAGCCGTATATATTAACAACCCAAGCAAAATAAGTAATATATTTGAAGGATCTAAAGTATCGAGGTAATTGGTATATTGTACAAACAATAACACCTAGAGGCGTATATGACATACCAACTTGATTAGAGATGGATGAAAATTTGAATTTACATGAAGAAAAAAATTTTCAGCAAGAAAAACAAACATTAGCCGAGCTTTTGGTTGATGAAGAATTTATAATGGCACCTTTAAATAGGGCTAATCTTCCATCCAACGAAGTTGAAGTAGATTTTGTATTTAATCTTAATGAGTCGAAGGGCGACGATCAGTTCATAAATGACGATGAGATAAAAGATGACACATATATCGATTACTGTGATTTGGATGAGGATCTACACATCGAGGAAGAAACGAATATTGATGAGTAGATCTATATTCTTCGTTCAATTTTATCTTCCATAATGGTATGCGATATAATTGTATTCATCAAAAATTATTTTATTTCTACTATTATTATTTAATATTATATTTATTTATATGTCAATTTCTGCAGATATGACACTAGGAGACAGACGACGACATTTGCATTCACAGCTCCCTGCAAATGCTTCAGAGGTTGAGGCACCTCCATCAATCTTCGTCGCTGCACTGGCTTCACTATCAGAGGGTCCTGCACCAACAGGTCCCAGTGAGGCGGGTTTCAGTGGTATTAACTATTACACTTTATATATAATAAAATTTGATTCTTTTATTTGGATCATACTAATGATTTATTTATTGTTGTTTCAGATGAGTCTTCATCGATGGTAAGGCAAGGGCGAGGTCCATCAAAGGACCTCGCTCATGAGCGTTGGAGATGCGAGCACACAGGATAGCATCTCCAGATCGAGATACCAGCCGGCTACACCGGACCCATTAGGAGATAGTGTGCCACAGTAGACTGAGCTGGGCATCATATATCGCAGTTATGCCCCCATGACGTCCTTCGATTGGCGTCACGTTCTACCGACTCAGAGAGAGATTTTCTACACCCACTTACAGGTAAAATAAATTATATTATGAATATTTAATTAGTATAATATTCTTTTAATATTTGTTATTGGCAGAGTGTATTTGATATCGCTGATTTTAAGAAGGATCGTGGAGGCAAGCCATCGACATTCAGTTATCGTTGCATTTCAAGGACCATCACCATCACATGCATCAGCATTAATATTGGGTGGTGCAGGATCATGGGGAGGAGGCAGTGCGGCAGCAGCCCTATGACAGCATCACCATAGATAATTGGACTACTATATGCCGGCAATAGAGGATCCGACACATCAAGTTACACATCTAAATTTTTTTTTATTCTTAAATTAAATTTTTTATCTACTAATTTTACTGATAATTTTATAAAGACGATGTGCCCAGAATGCGACGAATCGGATGAGACAGATCGTGTCGCATTGTGGGGGTTCGAGATCGTTTGCTCATCACATGGAGCACATGGTAGGTAATTTTTAATTTCTAATTAGCATATAATTCTCTAGTTATTTAAAAAAATTTTAATTAATTCTCAAATTATAGAGAGATGCTGAGAGTGATCGATATCTACCAGTGGATCCACCAGCGACGGTCGGAAGAGTGGACGACGGGGAGCCAAGAGCTCTTTGTAAGTTTTTTCAATTATTTTTCATTCACAATCTAATTTTTATTATAAAATTAAAATAACTATAATTTTAATTTTCAAGATTGTATGATAGAGATTAGATTCTAGCCTACCCCTGAGGGCTCGACCGCACCCACAGATGATGAGATCTGTGATCGGATGCTCGATATGAGACCCTATTATATTAGGGGTCTAGGGTATGGGATCACTACTCCCTCATCCTCATGCACATCTAAGGTGGATATCCATTCTGCATGCGAGGCTCGATTGACAGAGATACAGAGACAAGCTGTCGAAAATCGATAGCAGATTGTCGAGGATCGACAACAGACTGTTGAGGATCGATAGCGAGCTCAGGAATTGACTGTATGCATCAATGACTATCAGTGCTTTCAGATCCAAATGATGGAGCAGATGGTACAGATGGAGCAGATGATATAGCTGATGAGATAGCAGCAGGCTGATCCGAGCTCTATCATCGATTCGAGCTCCGTTAAGCGCTCTCCATCCCCAACTCATTCTCTAGATGTCGATATTTGATGGGTTACTGGGGTATTTTTTTATTTTAAATATCTTATAATTTTAATTTAATATAATAAAATAATAAAATTTATTTATCAATTTATTATGTAAATTTTTTATTTTAATTTTTTTAGTTTATAAAAAATATTATACATATAAATTTAAAATATATATTCATAATTTTTTTAAAAAAAATATGACTAAATTATTAGCGATAGAATTATTTTTGATGAAATATTCAACATTAAAAATATTTTACTAACATAATTTAATTTATCAATAAATATATAATTAACAGTGATGAAAAAATATTAGTCGTAAATAATTTTATTTATGATAAATTTTTTTCATCACTAATATTATTTAATTTTTTTAAATAATTTTTTTATTAAATTAATAGAGATAAATTATTTTCATTGTAAAAATAGTTTTTTGCAATAAAAATTTTCATCGCTAAAACTTTAGCAAATAATAGGGACAAAAATTTTTCATCATAAATACCTTTTTTTAGATTAAATTTTTTCATCAATTTTTTTTAATGATAAAAAAATTCATCGCAAACATCTTTTATTAGCAATAAAATATTTTTTCATCATAAAATATTATCAACGATGGGATTATTTGCGATGAAATATTAACGATCAAAATTTTATCGCTAATATTATTAGTGACAAAAATTGGTTATTAATGATGAAAATTTTTCATCACTAATAACCTATTTTGTTGTAGTGACTCATTTAAAGACTAAACGATAAATCATCCTTTATCGATTTAAAATAGTCCTAAGGACTTTCATCATAATACAGAAGTTCAATATATAAGATGTACAAGCTTATGATAAAAAATATCAAATAAATATTTTATTAATAATTAATTCATATACAATTATATCAATAAGCACAACCATCAATAAGCTGACGATTGACTTTGGGACATAATTTTCAACAACTTCTACTTGGACTAAAGCCAATCGATATAGTATTATATACCCATCTTTGATTTATGATCTTCGAATTCTTTTATCGCAAGGGCTTTAGTGAATAGATCAATCAGATTTTTCTTTTTTGTCGATCTTCTGAAGGTCGACGTCATCTCGATCCATGATCTCTCAAACAAGATGGTAGCGACATAAAATATGCTTCATCCACTAATATACCTTCGACTCCTTTGCCTGAGTTATGGCTCCAGTACTGTCACGATAAAACAGAACTGGACCATCAATGGAGAGTGCCACTCCAAGCTCAATGATGAACTTTCTCAACCACACAGCTTTCTTTACAGCATCAGATGCCGCGATATACTCCACCTCAACCACAGCTTTCAGGAGACTGCTCCACTATTTAGGGTAAAAATATATCCCAGCATGCTCTTGCTATCATCACATCTGACTGAAAACTGGAATCAATATATCCCACGAGTTTCAAGTCAGATTCTTCATAAATGAGCTACTGGTTCTTAGTATTTCTCAAATACTTAAGGATAGTTTTTCCAACCTTCCAATGGTTCTCACTCAGATCTGATTGATATCTGCTCACTACTCGTAGTGAGTATATCACATCCGGTCTTGTACATGTCATGGCGTACATTATAGAATCCACTATCGAGGTATATGAGATTCTACTCATATGCTCTCTCTCTTGAGGGATTGTCGGACAATCCTTCTGTGAGAAAAAAATTTCATAACCTATCGAAAGATAGTTTTTTTTTAAATTCTCCATGCTGAACCGTTTCAGCATGGTATCTATATACGTAGATTGGGAGAGCCCGAGCAGTTCCTTAGATCTATCCCTATAGATCTTCATCTCTGGGATGTAGGCTGCTTCTCTCAGATTCTTAATGAAGAATTATGACGACAGTCACACTTTTATTCCCTGTAATACAACGATATCATTTTCGGTCAAGAGAATGTCATCCACATACAAAATAAGAAATACAATCACTGAACCATTAGCCCACTTATATATGCAGGGTTTCTCTCCTTCTTAACAAATCCATATGTTCTGATCACTTTATCAAAATGTATGTTCCAACTTCGAGATGCCTGCTTCAATCCATAAATAGATCTCTGAAGCTTGCACATCTTGGACTTGTCTATAGATGTGAACCCTTCTAGTTATATCATATACACTTTTTCGTTCAGCTCTCTATTTAGAAAAACTATCTTCATATCTATTTGCCAGATTTCATAATCCAAGTATGCTGCTATCGCAAGCATGATCCAAATGGATTTAAGCATTGTCACAAGAGAAAACGTCTCGCATAGTCAATACTATAATGCTGACGATATCCCTTGACAATCAGACGGGCTTTATAGGTCTTCACCTTTCCATCTGTGCCCCTTTTCTTTTTGAAGACCTACTTACACTCTATAGATTTTATCCCTTCAGGTAAATCAACTAATATCCAAATATCATTGATCTTCATGGATTTTATTTTAGATTTTATTGCTTCAAGCTATTTCTCAGAGTCAAACCTCTGCATCGCATCTATATAGTTGACTAGATCCTTGCTGTTCTTATCGAGATCAACAAAATTCCCACCTCGGATCAAGAAACTGAAGTATCTGTCTAGCTGATGCAGTACTTTATTGAATCATCTTAAAGGTGGTTCTATATTGGGCTCCAGATTTGATCTAATCAAATTCGATCAGATTCAGTCACTGGTGTTGGTTCTTCTACCTGTCAAACTTCATCAAGCTTAACTTTAGAGGCACTTGTTCTTTTGCTAAGAAACTCTTTTTTCAAAAAGTGTGCCTTATTGCTGACAAATACCTTTTATTCAGCAAGAAGGTAAAAGTAATATCTCTTCACTTCTTTGGGGTACCCTATAAAATAACACTTATCGAACCTAGGTCCAAGCTTATCGATCTGTAATTGTTTGACATAAGCCGGACATCCCTAGAACTTAAGATAAGTGAGGTTCGGCCTTCGTCCTAACTATATCTCATATGATATTTTACTAACTAACTTGTCCAAAATATTATTGAGCACAAAATAGGTTGTCTCAAATGTATATCTCCAAAAAGAGATTGACAAACTTGCAAACCCCATCGTAGACTGAACCATGTCCAACAAGATTCAATTCCTCCTTTCTGAGATGCCATTATGATGTGGTGTCCCTAGAGGGATCCATTATGAGAAAATTTCATTCTCTTCTGGATATGTCAGAAACTTACTGAAAAGATATTCACCTTCTCAATCAGACTAAAAAATTTTAATATTTTTTTTAATTTATTTTTCTACTTCATTACGGAATTGTTTGAATATTTTAAATGATTCAGACTTGTGTTTCATCAAGTAGACATACCCATACCTAAATAGGTCATCTGTAAATGTAATGAAATAGCTATACTCTCCTCTGGCACTAATGCTCATAGATCCACATACATCACTATTGTTGGTGCAAAAATCCACCTGCGTCGGAGAAGCTGGAGTTGTGGGGGTCGCGGTCGCCGTCGGGACCTGCAAAAGAAGTCTAAACCGGAGGTGGGGTTGCTCCGGTAAGACCCTCCGACGCTCAAGTCAGTTCTCTGCCTCAACAAGAATGGAGTGCTCGAACGAAAATTTTAGCAGAGTTTCTAGGTAAAAAAGAGAGCTTAGAGAATAACGTATCTGGGGTCCCCCTTTTATAGGCGGAGGGGGCAACAAACTGATAGCGATGTCTGTAACCGTCTGGCAGTGGGCCGCCCAGAGTCAGGAGGAGTTTGTTGTGGAGAGTAGTGGAGTGGACCCGTGGCTATCACCAGGGCGTGCCACATGGATCTGCCATAGGGAGCGGAGCGGCGTCCGTTGTCGCGACTTGCCAGAGAATGGAAGAATCGCGTGGTATCCGTCGCAGGAAGTGGAGCAGGATCGTGGCCATTATTATGGCCAGCCAGGGAGTGATGGAGCCGCATGGAATCCGTCGCAGGAGGTGGAGCAGAGTCATGGCTGTTGCTGCGGCCTGCCAAGAGGTCCAGGCCTATCGGCTGGAGTTCGGCTGGGGTGTCTGGCGGAGAGAGGTGGCTAGCCACCCGTCTGAGAGGAGCTTGGAGTCCGGCTCTCGCGGGAGTCCAGATGGAGTCTTCCTTCAGTTGAAGTCGGGGACGAGGTCCGGCTCCCACAGGAGTCCGGACAGAGTCTTCCCGCAGCTGGAGCTGGAGACGAGGTCTGGCTCCCGTAGGAGCTCGGGCGAAGTCTACCGACAATCAAAGTCAGGGGTGAAGTCCGGTTCCCTTAGGAGTCCGGACAAAATTTACCAGCAATCGAGGTCGAGGATGGAGCCCAGTTCCCGTAGGAGTCTGGGGAAGCCTTTCCGCAGTCGAGGTCGGGGACGAGATCTGGCTCCCGTAGGAGTCCGGGCTGAGTCTACCTGCAATCAAAGTCAGGGATGAAGTCCGGCTCCCTTAGGAGTCCGGACAAAGTTTACCTGTAAGCGAAGTCATGGGTGGAGCCCGGCTCCCGTAGGAGTCCGGGCGAAGTCCTTGTGCAGCCAAAATTGGAAACGAGGCCCGGCTCCCATAGGAGTCCGGGCTGAGTCTTCCCGCAGCTAGAGCT
The DNA here is from genome assembly GCF_000442705.2 of Elaeis guineensis. NCBI lineage: Eukaryota > Viridiplantae > Streptophyta > Magnoliopsida > Arecales > Arecaceae > Elaeis > Elaeis guineensis. The sequence goes on along the minus strand of NC_025997.2, from coordinate 110,536,637 downwards.
GGAGACGAGATCTGGCTCCCGTAGGAGCCCGGGCGAAGTCTACCTGCAATCAAAGTCAGGGGCGAAGTCCGGCTCCCGTAGGAGTCCGGATGAAGTTTACCGCAATCGGGGTCGAGGACGGAGCCCGACTCCCGTAGGAGTCCGGGCGAAGCCTTTCCGCAGTCGAGGTCGGGGATGAGATCCGACTCCCGTAGGAGTCCGGGCTGAGTCAACCTGCAATCAAAGTCAGGGATGAAGTCCGGCTCCCGTAGGAGTCCGAGCTGAGTCAACCTGCAATCAAAGTCAGGGATGAAGTCTGGCTCCCTTAGGAGTCCGGACGAAGTTTACCAGCAATCGGGGTCGAGGACGGAGCCTGGCTCCCATAGGAGTCCGAGCGAAGCCTTTCCACAGTCGAGGTCAGGGATGAGATCCGATTTCCGTAGGAGTCCGGGCTGAGTCTACCTGCAATCAAAGTCAGGGATGAAGTCCGGCTCCCTTAGGAGTCTGGACGAAGTTTACCTGTAAGCGAAGTCGTGGGTGAAGCCCGGCTCCCGTAGGAGTCCGGGCGAAGTCCTTGTGCAACCAGAATTGGGAACGAGGCCCGGCTCCCGTAGGAGTCCGGGCTGAGTCTTCCCGCAGCTGGAGCTGGAGACGAGATCTGGCTCCCGTAGGAGCCCGGGCGAAGTCTACCTGCAATCAAAGTCAGGGATGAAGGCTGGCTCCCTTAGGAGTCCGGACGAAGTTTACCTGTAAGCGAAGTCGTGGGTGGAGCCCGGCTCCCGTAGGAGTCCGGGCGAAGTCCTTGTGCAGTCAAAATTGGGAATGAGGCCCGGCTCCCGTAGGAGTCCGGGCTGAGTCTTCCCGCAGCTGGAGCTGGAGACGAGATCTGGCTCCCGTAGGAGCCCGGACGAAGTCTACCTCAATCAAAGTCAGGGGTGAAGTCCGGCTCCCGTAGGAGTCCGGACGAAGTTTACCAGCAATCGGGGTCGAGGACGGAGCCCGGTTCCCATAGGAGTCCGAGCAAAGCCTTTCCACAGTCGAGGTCGAGGACGAGATCCGGCTCCCGTAGGAGTTCGGGCTGAGTCAACCTGCAATCAAAGTCAGGGATGAAGTCCAGCTCCCTTAGGAGTCCGGATGAAGTTTACCTGTAAGCGAAGTCGTGGGTGGAGCCCAGCTCCCGTAGGAGTCCGGGCGAAGTCCTTGTGCAGCCAGAATTGGGAACGAGGCCCGACTCCTGTAGGAGTCCGGGCTGAGTCTTCCCGCAGCTGGAGCTGGAGACGAAATCTGGCTCCCGTAGGAGCCCGGGCGAAGTCTACCTGCAATCAAAGTCAGGTGCAAAGTCCGGCTCCCGTAGGAGTCCGGACGAAGTTTACTAGCAATCGGGGTCGAGGACAGAGTCCGATTCCCGTAGGAGTCCGGGCGAAGCCTTTCCGCAGTCGAGGTCGAGGATGAGATCCGGCTCCCGTAGGAGTTCGGGCTGAGTCAACCTGCAATCAAAGTCAGGGATGAAGTCTAGCTCCCTTAGGAGTCCGGACGAAGTTTACCAGCAATCGGGGTCGAGGACGGAGCCTGACTCCCGTAGGAGTCCGGGCGAAGCCTTTCCGCAGTCGAGGTCGGAGATGAGATCCGGCTCCCGTAGGAGTCCGGGCTGAAATCTGGTAGTTGTAGGAATCTACCGTTGGAGAAGTTCAGCCGTTGGCGAAGTCCGAGGTAGTTCGGATTGGAGTTGAACCTGGCTGGAAGAAGTCTGGAAGGGATTCGGGGAGCAGTTGATAGTCGTAGAAAGTCGGCTGGCGGCGGAGCTTAGTGAGCGCTTAGGGTGGTTTAATAGATAACTGGGGAAACTCATGTTGAAGGAGCTCGGGTGGTGTAGTGGGAGTTCGTCCGTCGAGGGAATTCAGTCAGCACTGTGGGAATCCGACTGTTGGAGAAGTCCGGGGAGATACCATCTGCGGTCGAAAGCCAGAGGAGTCTTGGGAGGGTCAATCCTGTTAAGAACTTCGGCTGAGGGTATTTTATACCCAATACTAGTCTCCCTACTTTCGAGTTCGAATTTCGAATGAAGGAAGCATAGAAAGATTGTCACAGCTGAAGTTGCTCCCTCGATGTGCATGCACGATCGTCCTCAGATATTTTGGCATTTAATGTGCGTGCGCCGGAGTCTTTTCAAATCGAGGCGATCCAAAGAGGCTCTTTTGGAACCTGCAGTGGAACGGTGCTCAAGGCGTGGTGCAATAAAGGCACTGTCAGCCATCTGCCACTTTTTAACCGCTTGCTGTGGTGAGTGGGACACGCGGCGAAAAGAGACCGGCTAGAGGGGATTCGCAATCATCATTATGCCGGATCTCAGGGCCTATTTAAACCCGCACTCCTCCTCCAAGAGTCCCGCTCTATCCGACGGTCTCGTTCTGGCATCCTTCTTCTTTTTGAGAACTTCAATTTTTCTCAGCACCCTTCCCAGCCTTAGGCGTTCCTCGAGCCGTCCCCCTTTCCGTACCTTCGTACTTCTTCGAATCGCCTAGGTTAGTCTCAAAACTCCTTCCTCTTTTTGTTCTTCCTTTTGCCGTTCGATCTTTCTTCCTCTTGCTCTGCACATCAGTCCCCCGGGACCTTGTCTGTGATTTTCTCTGATTTTTAGGGATTTTGCCTCTGTAAGTGATCTTCGTGTGACTCTAGATATCTTCCAGGGGTTCTTCTTCTAGCGGCTCTAGGAGTTCGTCTGTCTCGGTCTCCCAGAGTCCTCAGGCGGTAGATGAACCGATAGGTAGAGCTGAACCTCATCCGATTTTTGCACCGGACGCCATTCCTTGTTCTCTGACTTCGGACGAACTCCAACTAATAAGAGTTCAGTATGGGGTTCCTCCGGAGTACGAACTAGAACTTCCTGGCCCGTCCGACCGGGCTAGTGTCCCTCCCCCCGGCTGCTTCTGTCTGTACTAGGAGGCCTTCCGTGTCGGACTCCGGCTTCCTCTGCCGCCTTTCGTCATTGCTCTTTTTCAGTTTCTGGACATTTCTCTGGCTTCGGTTGCACCGAACTCCTTTAGGTTTTTGATAGGGTTCCTCTCTCTTTGTCATGTAGTCGAAGTCCAGCCCACCCTTTCCTTGTTTAGATACTTCTACACCTTCAAGCGTCATCCCACGGTGAAGGATTGGTGGTATTTCTCTCCTCAGTTCGGTAGGAAGGGGTTACTGAAGGGTGCCCCTTCTTCTATCCATAACTGGAAGGGGAAGTTTCTTTATGTTCGATGCCCGACCTTAAGGCTAGAGTTGTCCCCTTGGAGCTCCCTGAGGGACTCCGTCCGCCGGGCGCCCAACCTGGGGGGAGACGACCATCAAGCCTCCCAGAAACTCCTCAAATATCCAACTCTTTCTCTCTCCAACCTCCTGAAGGAGCAGTTTTTGTTCAACATCGGTCTGAGCCCCCTGGATCCTGCCAGTATTTCATCTCTCCCTTTTTTTTTTTCTTTTCCTTTCCTCTCTTTCTCCTACCTCTCTTCTTTTCTTCTTTTTCACGTCTTCCTTTTCTTTTCTCTCTCTTTTTTTTTTTTAGGCATGGACGCCGAAGAAGCACAGATGCTTGCCAGGGGCCTGAAGGCTCTCAAAAGAAAGGGCACCGCAGCCTCCGGGCCGGCAAAGAGGGCCAGAGCGGAGGGGACGAGTTCGGCCGCGCCCGCCCGAGTGACCTCAGCCGTCGATGTCCTTCCAGACACTGAGCGTCCCACCACCCGAGCTTCCCCGAGGGGTTTGAGTTCTCCTACCGAGGTCCCCGCTTCGGAGACCCGTCCTGAGGAGGTGCCAGGGGGTGAGAGGAGGAAGAGGAGGAAGACCTTGGCCCGCAGGGTCGGCAGTCGTCGGGCTGCCACTGAAGAGTCCCGCGGCTCTGAAGAGGAGCAGGAGGATGATCCCTTTAGTGACAGGGATCTAATAAAAAAGCTGGTAGACGAGTGCTCACTGCCCGAAGTCGTCCAGAGGATCGTCCGCATCGATCCTACACAACAAGTCTGGGACTCGCTGGGGGCCTTCCTCGAGGTAAGTAGATTCGTCCTCCTTTTTCCTTTCGCTTCTTCATTTAATTAACTTTCCAGCTCCCATTCTGACTCTCCTGTTGCCCTTGCATCTCGGGCATCAACTCCTCGCCAACATCGAGACGACAAACAAGACGGTGGAAGGTCAGCAAGCCAAGGCTGCCCGCCTTAAGGAAATGGCCCTCGAGGTGGCCGATCTCTGAGAGGTGCTTGAGAGAGAGAGACAGATCTCGACGGAACAGAAGGCCGACCTGGAGGAGATGGTGAGGAGGGCGGAGGCCGAGGTTGCCAACATGGTGGAACAGATCCCGACCCTTGTCTCGGAGGCCAGGAGTCAAGCGGTGGAGGAGTTCGAGACTTCCACCGAAATGAAGAAGTTGAAGGTTGAGTTTGGCCAAGCCACATTCAATAAAGGGTTCGAGCTCTGCCAGGAGAAGATGGTCGTGAAATTCTCCAAGCTCGACCTCAGCTTCTTGGACGAGGCATCCGAGGATGAAGCCGGACCCTCCACCGCCGTTGCAGCCGCCGCGGTCCACCCCCCAGAGGTGCTGAGTCCCCCCGTTGATCCAGAGGTTCAAGACCTCTAACTTTGTATTCTTCCTTTATTGCCATTTTTCTTCTTTCTTTTGTCTTCAAGAAACATTCAGTCAATAAAATTGGTCTCCTCCTTTTGGGGGACTTTTCTTCTCTTCTTTTTCTTTCTTTCTTTCTTCTTCTTTGTAATGAGCTGCATTTTAACGCGTTGACCTCCCGATGGCAGTGCCCCACCAAAGCATTTCCCTTACCTCAGGAGATTCTGCTGAAGTCTACAATCCAGCGGCTGAAAAAGAAAGTCCTCCATTTAACAAAAAGATCGAAGAAGACGGAAGGCGAGCTTCGCAGGTTGAGGGAGAGTCATTCCGAAGCCACCGCGGATGCCACCTACTTTCGAAATCTCCACGTGAAGGGGATCATGGAGTACAGTCGGAGGAAAGCAAACTTTAAGAAGGAGCTTGAGGAACGTAAGAAGCGTGCCAGCGATCAAATTTGGGCTCAAATCGCCAAAATCAGTTCCCTCAGGGTGGAGCTATCGGCTGCCCGGGAGAGGATTGGCCAGCTGGAGGGAAGTTCATCCCGGCTTTTGACTCGGACCGACAGCGATCGGGAGTGATCAAAGAAGGTCTCCAACCTCCAGCAGCAGTTCCAGGATGCCGAGGCGAGCTACGATGCATACCGGGCTGGCTGGCGCAAGTAGGTGGACGAATACAAAGGGAGGCTCTGGATGGCGACCGACGAGGTTGCCCGCCTTCAAGGGCAGCTGGCTGGCAGGGCTCAGCTCGCTTCCTCTCGAGATTCCAGCGAACTCCAATCCCTAAGAAGAACTGCAGAAGAGCTTTCTATCGCCCTTGGGGGGAGGACGGTCGAGCTGCAGCAATTGAAGATCCAGCTGACATGCGAGCAGCAGGCCGTCAAGGACGCGGAGGCAGAATTCGAGGTCCTGAGAAAAAGGCATCGGGAGGCAGAGAGCGAAAACCAGCGATATCATCGAAGATACATGGAGATATTAATGAGAGAGAGAGAATTGGAAGCAGAAGTTGGACGTTTAAGGGATTCCCTAGTGAGGGTCGAAGCCGAAAGTTCGAGGTCGGAGGAAGCTGGACCCCCTTAGGGCTCTTTTTGTCTTTCCGTCTTCCCATGTATATATTTTTTCTTCTGTTGTTTTGTCTTGTTCTTATCATTTTGCTTTTCTTTCTTTAGCCTGCTGGACTTTGTAGTGTATATTTTGTGAATGAAATGAAAAAGAGATTTTGTGTTACCTCATCCACGTGTTGTATTAAATTGTCGTCCGCCAAACTTTTTTTGTCTTTTGACTTGTCCGACGTCGATGTCGTTTGGAGGTGCCCAATCATCGCCACACTGATTTACTTTCCTTATCGTCCATGGCCGTAGGCTCGAGCTCTGTGGTCCGAACTCTGCATTACCTTGAGGGGGTCGTTATTTTCTTGACCTGTGTCGAGAGCCTTCTTAGAGGCCGGGGATGTTTGGTAGGAACTTCCCATCTTTATTGAGATGAGGTTCCCTAAGTCTTTGGTGTGGTTTGTTTTTCATCTGTTGCCGGTGTAATTCGTCGCTTTCCTTCTTAATTTTCCTCCTCTTTCCGAGTGAGGGTCCTCCCCTTGCTTTTCGTGGGGTCGCATAGAGGTGTGGAGGTGCCATTGAGGGGACTTTTTTCTTTATCCGATCATGTTGGGTGATCAGGTTTTTGTCATTGTCAGGATGAGGTCCTCCTTCTATCCTTGACGTAGTCGATCTCAGCTCAGGTTAGGACGAGGTTCTCCTTCTGTTCTCGACGGGACTATGGGGGCACATAAAGGTCGTTGTGAGGGCCTCTCCCCCCATCCGGTCTAAAAGAATCGGGTCTTCGACTTTGCTCGTGTCAGGATGAAGTTTCCTCCTGTTCCTAACATGGCTGTGGGGGCATATTAGGGCGTTGTAGGGCCTCTCCCCCTATCCGATCTAAAAGAACCGGGTCTTCGACTTTACTCACGTTAGGGCGAGGTCTTCCTCCTGTCCCTAACATGGCTGTGGGGGCGCATAAGGGCGTTGTAGGGCCTCTCCCCCCATTCGGTCTAAAAGAACCGGGCCTTTGACTTTGCTTATGTTAGGGCGAGGTTCTCCTCCTGTCCCTAACATGGCTGTGGGGGCACGTAAGGACGTTGTAGGGCCTCTCCTCCCATCCGGTCTAAAAGAACCGGGCCTTTGACTTTGCTCATGTTAGGGCGAGGTTCTCCTCCTGTCCCTAACATGGCTGTGGAGGCACGTAAGGATGTTGTAGGGCCTCTCCCCCCATCCGATCTAAAAGAACCGAGCCTTTGACTTTGCCTATGTTAGGGCGAGGTTCTCTTCCCGTCCCCAACATGGTCCAGGGGGCATCCAAGGGCCGTTATATGGGCCTCTCCCCTGATCCGATCTTAAAATAATCAGACTTTCATTTTGCTCATGTTAGGACGAGGTTCTCCTCCTGTCCCTAACATGACCATGGGGGCACTCAAGGGCCGTTATATGGGCCTCTCCCCTGATCTGATCTTAAAATAATCGGACTTTCATTTTGCTCATGTTAGGACGAGGTTCTCCTCCTGTTCCTAACATGACCTTGTTTTAATTGTTTGAAGGGGTTATCCCCAATCGTAACAAATCCATGCCAAAAGGGAAAGACATGCAAAGTCGAAAGAAATTTTGATTCAAAGCAAAGTCGTGAGTAGTACATTTACAGGTTTCTCAAGTTCCATGGTCGTGAAAGGTCTGCTCCTCCTTGAGGCCCTCCGGTGATGGAGTCGATGGTCCCGATTGGAGGCCGATCTCCGGGCTGCTCCTCCCTCCTTAGCTGTTCAGGTTGCAGCAGGACCCTTGGCCGATCTTCTCTACCCTCAGACCGGTGTCGAATGAACCTATCGAGTCGACCTCGCCGGATGAGCTCCTTGATCTCATCTCGGAGTTGGATGCATTCCTCCGTGTCGTGACCGTGGTCGCGATGGTAGAGACAGAACTTGTTGGGGTTACGCTTCCTGGGGTGTGTGCACATCCTCTCTGGCCTAGGGAGCTGCTCTCTGACCTCCATCAGTACCTAGGTCTTCGAGGCATTGAGGGGGGCGTAGTTGCAGAATCTTTCCGATGGAGAATCCCGTCGAACTCCGCGGTCCGGACTTCTCTGCCTACATACTCAGGGAGGAGTATGGACACGCTTGTGCCCGGGAGGAGTTCGAGAGCGTGGCCGAGCTTCTCTCGACCCTTTTTCGACTGCGGGCTTACTCGAGTCTCCCGCCTGCCACTCTCTCGCAATCTCCTTATCCTTCATTTTGAAGGCTTCTTCCGCTCGGAAGTACCCTTCGGCCCGAGCCAACAGATCAGCAAAATCACTGGGGTACTTCTTCTCCAGGGAGAACAAAAGGTCATTCTTCTGAAGGCCGCCCTTCAGAGCGGCCATTGCTACCGATTGGTCCAAATTTCGGACCTCTAACGCTGCGACATTGAAACGGTTGATGTAGGCCCGAATGGACTCCCCCTCCCTCTGCTTGATATTGATGAGGGACTCCGAACCCTTTCGGGGGTGCCGGCTGCTAACAAAATGGGCCACAAATTGGTGGCTCATTTGATCGAAGGAAAAGATGGTACCCGACTTCAGCGCCGAGTACCAGTTTCTCGCCGCTCCCTTCAAGGTGGATGGGAAGGTCCGGCATAGAATGGCGTCGGGTGCACCATGAAGCAGCATCATCGTCCGAAAGGCCTCCAGATGATCAACCGGGTCCGAAGTCCCATCGTAGCTTTCGAACTAGGGGAGTTTGAAGTTTGACAGGATCGGTTCCTGCATGATCATTTGAGAAAAGGGAGGGTCAGTGCAAATATCCTCACCATAAGTGGGGGGAGCGTGGCGGAGTTCTTCGATCCGCCAGTTCATCTCCTGGAGCCTCCGGTCCAGAAAATTCTCTCGACTACGGGTCTCGAGGGTCCTCTGACAGAATGGGGGTAGAGATCTTCAAGGGGGGAGCCATGATCCGACTGAGGGCTCTCCACCCTCAGGTTCGTCTCCCCAAGAAAGACGGGGTGGCTAGCCCAAGTGGCCCGCCTCATCGCCGGATTCTGATGTTCCAGTGACACTCTCTCCAGGTGCACTGATGCCTGCGGCTGCTGCTGCTGCTGCATGGCCTGCACAGCTTCAGTGAGGCCTCTGACCTGCTGCACCAGCAGATCAAATTGCTCCGCACCGACCGCCGTTGCCGGAGGAGGAGGAGGAGGCTGGGAAACTGGAGGTGAGGCCGGAGCCTGAGATCCGACCGCGAAGGCCGTGGATCATCGCGTGGAAGCCTTGCGGGGAGGCATTGGGCAAAGACCGAGTGGGGGGAGGAAGAGAGGATGCCAGAAAAGATGCCCGGGGTGGTCCCGTTGAGCGCTCCTTCAAGAACAAGGGTACTGCGAAGGCACAATCCTTCCTCTAGCGCCAATCCTGTTGGTGCAAAAATTCGCCTGCACCGGAGAAGCTGGAGTTGTGGAGGTCCGGTCACCGCCGAGACCTACAAAAGAAGTCTAAACCGGAGGTGGGGTTGCTCCGGCATGACCCTCCGACGCTCAAGTCAGTTCTCTGTCTCAACAAGAATGGAATGCTCGAACGAAAATTTTAGCAGAATTTCTAGGTAAAAATGAGAGCTTAGAGAATAACGTATCTGGGGTCCCCCTTTTATAGGCGGAGGGGGCAACAAACTGATAGCGATGTCTGTAACCGTCTGGCAGTGGGCCGCCCAGAGTCAGGAGGAGTTTGTTGCGGAGAGTAGTGGAGTGGACCCGTGGCTATCACCGGGGCGTGCCTCGTGGAGTCTGCCATGGGGAGCGGAGCGACGTCCGTTGTCGGGACTTGCCGGAGAATGAAAGAATCACGCGGTATCCGTCGTAGGAAGTGGAGTAGGATCGTGGCCATTATTATGGCCTGCCAGGGAGTGATGGAGCCGCGTGAAATCCATCGCAGGAAGCGGAGCAGAGTCATGGCTGTTGCTGCGGCCTGCCAGGAGGTCCAAGCCTATCGACCGGAGTTCGGCTGGGGTGTCTGGCGGAGAGAGGTGGCTAGCCACCCATCTGAGAGGAGCTTGGAGTCTGGCTCTCGCGGGAGTCCGGATGGAGTCTTCCTTCAGTTGAAGTCGGGGACGAGGTCCGGCTCCCACAGGAGTCCGGACAGAGTCTTCCCGCAGTTGGAGCTGGAGACGAGGTCTGGCTCCCGTAGGAGCTCGGCGAAGTCTACCGGCAATCAAAGTCAGGGGTAAAGTCCGACTCCCTTAGGAGTCCGGACGAGATTTACCAGCAATCGGGGTCGAGGACGGAGCCCGGTTCCCATAGGAGTCCGGGCGAAGCCTTTCCGCAGTTGAGGTCGGGGACGAGATCCGGCTCCCGTAGGAGTCCGGGCTGAGTCTATCTGCAATCAAAGTCAGGGATGAAGTCTGGCTCCCTTAGGAGTCCGGACGAAGTTTACCTGTAAGCGAAGTCGTGGGTGGAGCCCGGCTCCCGTAGGTGTCCAGGCGAAGTCCTTGTGCAGCCAGAATTGGGAACGAGGCCCGGCTCCCATAGGAGTCCGGGCTGAGTCTTCCCGCAGCTGGAGCTGGAGACGAGATCTGGCTCCCGTAGGAGCCCGGGCGAAATCTACCTGCAATCAAAGTCAGGGGCGAAGTCTGGCTCCCGTAGGAGTCCGGACGAAGTTTACCAGCAATCGGGGTCGAGGATGGAGCCCGGCTCCCATAGGAGTCCGGGCGAAGCCTTTCCGCAGTCAAGGTCGGGGATGAGATCCGGCTCCCGTAGGAGTCCAGGCTGAGTCAACCTACAATCAAAGTCAGGGATGAAGTCCGACTCCTTTAGGAATCCGGACGAAGTTTACCAGCAATCGAGGTCGAGGACGGAGTCCGGCTCCCGTAGGAGTCCGGGCGAAGCCTTTCCACAGTCGAGGTCGGGGACGAGATCCAGCTCCCGTAGGAGTCCGGTTGAGTCTACTTGCAATCAAAGTCAGGGATGAAGTCCGGCTCCCTTAGGAGTCCGGACGAAGTTTACCTGTAAGCGAAGTCGTAGGTGGAGCCCGACTCCCATAGGAGTCCGGGCGAAGTCCTTGTGCAGCCAGAATTGGGAACGAGGCCCGGCTCCCGTTGGAGTCCGGGCTGAGTCTTCCCGCAGCTGGAGCTGGAGACGAGATCTGGCTCCCGTAGGAGCCCGGGCGAAGTCTACCTGCAATCAAAGTCAGGGATGAAGTCCGGCTCCCTTAGGAGTCCGGATGAAGTTTACCTATAAGCGAAGTCGTGGGTGGAAACCGGCTCCCGTAGGTGTCCGGGTGAAGTCCTTGTGCAGCCAGAATTGGGAACGAGGCCCGGCTCTCGTAGGAGTCTGGGCTGAGTCTTCCTGCAGCTGGAGCTGGAGACGAGATCTGACTCCCGTAGGAGCCCAGACGAAGTCTACCTGCAATCAAAGTCAGGGGCGAAGTCCGGCTCCCGTAGGAGTCTGGACGAAGTTTACCAGCAATCGGGGTCGAGGACAGAGCCCGATTCCCGTAGCAGTCCGGGCGAAGCCTTTCCGCAGTCGAGGTCAGGGATGAGATCCGGCTCCCGTAGGAGTCCGGGCTGAGTCAACCTGCAATCAAAGTCAAGGATGAAGTCCGGCTCCCTTAGGGGTCCGGACGAAGTTTACCTGTAAGCAAAGTCGTGGGTGGAGCCCGGCTCCCGTAGGAGTCCGGGCGAAGTCCTTGTGCAGTCGAAATTGGGAACGAGGCCCGACTCCCGTAGGAGTCCGGGCTGAGTCTTCCCGCAGCTGGAGCTGGAGACGAGATCTGGCTCCCGTAGGAGCCCGGGCGAAGTCTACCTGCAATCAAAGTCAGGGACGAAGTCTGGCTCCCGTAGGAGTCCGGACGAAGTTTACCAGCAATCGGGGTCGAGGACGGAACCCGATTCCCGTAGGAGTCCGGGCGAAGCCTTTCCGCAGTCGATGTCGGGGACGAGATCCAGCTCCCATAGGAGTCCGGGCTGAGTCAACCTGCAATCAAAGTCAGGGATGAAGTCCGGCTCCCTTAGAAGTCCGGACAAAGTTTGCCAGCAATCGGGGTCGAGGACGGAGCCCGGCTCCCGTAGGAGTTCGGGCGAAGCCTTTCCGCAATCGAGGTCGGGGACGGGATCCGGCTCCCGTAGGAGTCCGGGCTAAAATTTGGTAGTTGTAGGAATCTACCGTTGGAGAAGTTCAGCCGTTGGCGGAGTCCGGGGTAGTTCGGATTGGAGTTGAACCTGGCTGGAAGAAGTCTGGAAGGGATTCGGGGAGCAGCTGATAGTCGTAGAAAGTCGGCTGGCGGCGGAGCTTAGTGAGCGCTTAGGGCGGTTTAGTAAATAACTGGGGGAACTCATGTTGAAGGAGCTCGGGTGGTGTAGTGGGAGTTCGTCTGTCGAGGAAATTCAGTCAGCACTGTGGGAATCCGGCTGTTGGAGAAGTCCGGGGAGATACCATCTGCGGTCGAAAGCCGGAGGAGTCTTGGGAAGGTCAATCCTGTTAAGAACTTCGGCTGAGGGTATTTTATACCCAACAACTATGTATTAGATCCAGAACATTATTAGCTCGTTCACCTTTTTCAGTAAAAGGTGACTTAGTCATCTTCCCAAGAAGATAAGACTCACAAGTCGGCAATGATTCACAATCATTGATATTGAGGATACCCTCTTATGCTAACCTATTTATCATGTTCTTGTTAATGTGTTCAAGTCTACAATGTCAAAGGTAGGCATGTGTAACATTATCTAACTTACGATATTTATTTGGAGCGTACATTACACTCGCAGGCTGTGATAAAATATAGATGCCATTTCTTAATTGTCCTTGTATTATTGTAACATCATTCATAATGATATCATAATAATTATTCTTTATTGATAAACTATAACCATCTTTGGCTAAGAGGCCAATAGAGATTATATGCATCAAAAAAGATGGACAATAATGATAATCACTTAAAATGACACTATTGAATTTGGAAACAAGCTCGACGACTCCTAAAGTCAGGATTAGAATTTGGCTTTCATCTCTCATATTTAGGAATCTCTCACTATTCTCAAATTTTCTACTAACTTAAAGTTCTTACAATGAATTACATATGTGAACTGAACTTTCGATATTCAATATCCAGATAGTAGTGTCACATATAGAAAAATTTATAAGATATTATCATATAAGCACCTTGACCAGCAACTAATTGCTTATTTTTTTTAGCCTATTTGGGTCATAGTCTGTCTGACTCGATTCAGCCTTAAATTTTTTAGTTAGATTGGACTCAAGATCAATATTCAACTTCTGATACTGACTATCGAAGTTGGATCGAATAAGCTCACCACTATCAAATAGTGAGTGAAGCAACACGATATTGGCCATTTCTAAAAAAAATATATAGACCTAATTAGTGTATGAATTAATTAAGTCTAAAGATATGGACTTTAGTCTAAAGATTCTCCCACTATTTTATACAAATTGTTAGCTTTTACCTTCAATTCGAGAAATTACCTTAATTCCTTAGTCGGTACTAGAATCCACACAGATTGCATATGGATCTGAATATGACTCGGTCAACCCATATACATCTATGGGTAGGTTCTCAACTAATTGGTTCTTCAAATAATTTTTAATAATTAATTTCACTCCAGATTTCATTTCAGTAGGTGATGGGTCTCCACTAAAAGTCCTGATTAGGTCCAACCATTAACATAAACCTACTCAGTAATTCTAACTAATGAATGATCAGATCCGAGTATGGCTCAGCCAATCCAACCATTCATTAGATAGTACAATAGAGTCATCATATGATGAATGATAATTTCATCATTCAGAGAAATATTAGACGGATGGTGCCTGCAATGTCAATCAGAAATAATGGACCAATTATCATTCACTTTAATGAGAGGCTATGATCTAGTTATCACTATAACCAACTCATTTTATGGACCTAATAATTTAAAAATTTTGATTAACATAATTTAACAAAATTAAATACACAGACTACCTAATCTCAATCCTCTCACTGACTTCATCAAGTCAGATCAGAGTAGACTAGAAATAATTTGATCCAACTGACAAGTCATCAATCCTCCCACTGACTTCATCAAGTCACATTGAGGACAAAGACAAGTCAAACTAGGGACACCTAAATCAGTCAAACTGATTTTCTAGTAAGCATGGGTCAACCCTAATCATTAAGCGATCTGATCAAAACTTGATTCATCATGTTGGTCAAGTAAGTGAGATCAGTAGGAGAGATATGTCATTAACGCATCATAGACTCAATCTATACGAGTAGCTCCCAATTAATAACCATCGATCAAGACTACCAAACTTACCTTAGACCCCAACTAGTTAATTAGTTTCAACTCGATCAACTTATAGATTTTGGTTCGATCACTGAGCTAGAGATCAAAGTCTATTTAGGTCTAATCAAAGATACGGATTCGACCAATTATAATTATTATATTGGCTCTAGAGAAATCTTGATTTAATCTAATTCAACTTTTGGTTAGACTTAATTAATTTCTCTATTTAGTCTATTTAATCTTTGATCTAACCCTAGGATCTAATTTAATTAGGAGGACCTAATCAAACTAACCCATAAATCTATCATCCATGTTTTATGCGATTGATATTAGATCTTTAATTCACAATTCTATATCTAATATGTTCAATTTTATTTTAATATTATTATATTATTTTGAATATTGACTTTTATTATTTCATAGGGTTTGGTGCCATGAAGTGCCCGTGCATCACAGGCCAGCTGCTATTGGCAGCAGCACTGGAAGATGGTTATCATCATGTATACTGCTGCATATACCATCAAGTTATTGTATACATGAAATAGTGCCTTTAAACAATCGGAGGGTATTTAGTGACTTGGTTTAAATATTTATTGTACAACAAATTGTTGAGCAAACTCTTCTTGCCCTCGTTCTTCTCCTCCTCCTTCCCACCCATCCTGCTTTTCCCCTTCTTATACTCCCTATTGCTTAAGGATTGTATTTTGATGTTCAGGTTCCTCTAATTATTAGGGGAGATATTCATGTACTGATGTGACTTTGTATCCTGTCTCTTATTTTGGAAATTTGTCTCACTGAGATAGTACTTTTGTAAAACTCATAAATAAAGCCATATCATTCCAAACGAAATTGAACATCTTCAATGTCTTCTTCTGGGTTTTTAGGTGATTTTTTTTAAATGCCAGACAAATAAAAACATCAAGGCACTTGATGTTTCCCTGTACGTGTTATATACTTCCAATTGTGAGTCTTATACGTGCTGTCTTCTTAGCACTAACTATGGGAAGAGTCGCATAAAATTTTCCTGGTTCCAAAATTGGCCGTGTTTCTGCATTCAAACTATTTATTCTACATTGTTTTTTCGTAGTATGGCATATTGATGTTTTGATATGGCATAAATTGCAGGGTCTTTCTTCACGAGAATTACGTGCTGACCTGTGTGATATTCTTAGCTGGAGGATTCATATGCTGTTCATGGAAAAGCCTTTTTTTAGTGTGTGTGTGTGTAATATAGTTACACATCTGAAGTTGAGCAGCAGTGCAATTTGAACATATTGCATGAAAAATCTCAAACCAGTTCACCAGTTGGTTATTATTAATCACTAAAATACCTGCAAACCTATTCCACCTGTAGTGCAGTTGCGTTCATTCTTTTTTCTTAATTCGAGATATCTGACACTTTGGGGTCATTTCTTGTTGAGTTTCACTTTGTATCTCACAAAGCTTTACTTCCATTTTTCTGCTTGAATTTTAAGTAAAACTTTTTGCCTCGCACATGCCATATTCCAATTTCATTTTGCTGTCCTATCCTGTTTGTCCTCTAATTTTTGCAAATGTTTGATTATCTCTGCAAATTATTGTTTTATATTGAATTTATTTGGTAGTTCAGCTTGCTACCTTGCAAAGCCAGCCGATGACTCTTCCCCCTCTTTTCAGAGTCTGGGTGAAATTCTCACATGAAATGGCAAAATATCAAAATGACCTTTTTTCTTGATGATGCTTCCTTTTCAGCTCACTTAATCAAGAAAAGAATTTCTCTCTCTCTCTGCCCTTTTGCATGCAGGCAATGGATGGAAATGTCTAGGCAAAACAATCACTATCATAATATGACTACATTAACTAAACTCAAAAATAAGTGAAAGATAAACACCAAGAATCATCAACGCATGAATTATTTGAATATGTGATTCCAGATTGAGTACTGCTACCTTCTTCACCGTCCAATGTTTTAATGAAAATGCAGCTTTATAATTTAATCTTTCAATGCATTTAAGAGTATTCTTGTAAGTGACAAGTTCCTCTCTGTCACACTGATAAGAAAATGTGTTTTTTTTTTTTTTTTAAAAAAAATTTCAAAATTTGTAACTTGGATGTGCATATAACACAGTCAAAGATGTGTACTATGTTACACAAAAAACTCTCACAGCAAAACATATTATGTTTTTTAATTGCGAAAGATATTGCGTTACCATGTTGGTTCTATTTAATCAAAAGATTTCATTTGTCAATACCATGTTGGTTCTATTTAATCAAAAGATTTCATTTGTCAATATGTATAGCATGTATCCCCTGCTGGTTTACAAAATATGAACTTGTGGGTGAGGAAGTGAGTGAGACTTATGAAGCACTCAAGTTTTCTATCAATCATGTGGTTGCTTTTGTATTGTTTGAAATTTTACTAGTCATTTGAGAGATAGCATTGATAAGCAGAAGCTAGAAGCATCCATGGGAGAAGTTTTTATTCTCTCTTCTGTGTCACAATTCTCTCCTACTTTTACTGATTGTATAATGTTTTTGGATTTCGGGAAAGGCAAATGCCCCTTGAGCATTCTTGGGTCCAGGACTTGATGCATAGTTCCCAAAGGCACATAATGCTGCTATAGCTTACCACTATGACAGCATTTCTACAGAAGATTCTCAGATAATATATCACCTGGATGGCTGCTTTGTAGTTGGTAAGGAGACATTGGCATAATAGCTTGCTTAGCTGCTATATGAAATCCTTCTGCTGTTCTGCTGTTTTAATCTTAGTTAGATGTGAACTGATGTGGCTTATGTTGATGTGGAAATGACTCAAGACTTTCACTTACCAAAGAAAAGACTTTAAGCTTTTTGCACATAGCATTGTTGCGGAAGGGTGGTTTGCCGATTAAGTTTATTATCCTCAATTTTTGTTTGATGCTTTCCTTTATAATCTGATATATCTCTTTCAATGTTTTTATTTTATTGCAGACTTCGGAGTTCACTTTGGCTTCAATTTAAGCCCCATCATATTGCTGCTGGGGCTGCATTCCTTGCTGCCAGGTTCCTAAATTATGATCTTGCCTTTCATCAGAGTTTCTGGCATGAATTCCAGACAACACCATCCATTCTTCAAGGTAGTGGAGTTGTTTTCTATAGTTTGAGCTTGTTGTTGACCTTCATTATTGATCACACCGTAAGCACCATTTTTCAATTTCACTGTTTGCATTGCAGATGTTTCACAGCAGTTGATGGAACTCGTCTAAAATGACACATCAGTATACATGTTGTACTAAAGGTTTGTTGCACACCATGTATATACTGGATAAAGTAATTAAATACAAGGATATCAATGTTTTATTGCATGAATGAGTCAGCTAAATGTCTTCGTAATGCTTGCTATAATTTTTAATTATTGGCAGCATTTCTATTCTTAAGCTACCTCATGTACTACTTGGGCCTATCAACAACCTTTACCATAGCTGTTGCAGAATTATAGTTTAACTAAAAAATGATCTACAATTGTCGCATAGCAACTTCATGGTTCTACTAATCTGTCGCCTGTCCTTATAGGAGAGAATCACGGTGTTATGCATCTTGTTTGTAACTGATGCTCCAATTGTGCCTACCCCTAGCAAAATTTGAATCTGCTCAAATTGAATGGTGAAACAGGGCTCAAGAGACCTGACTTTAGTACTCAGAATTCAGCTTACTTAATGTCATGGTTACGGTATATCTGTTGATCGGATGACTAAAAGCTGTCCATTTTGCACCCTTCACATTGATAGAAACTTGCTTTATTGTTAGCCCTCCCAAGTTTTTGATGGAGGGCATAACACTGGTTAGAATTGAATGGCAAAGCAGGAATCATATATCCTTTCCTAACAAAGGCCGGGTTTGACTTGGTTGTGTTTATGGGCAATGATTTTACTTCTTCCATTGGAGTGAGATTTGAGGCATAGCCAAGGATTCAATCTTTGTTAGACTTTTTTTAGGCAAAGAAAACCCTAAGCGAAGCCGTTGCTCTTCGATTCTCCGAAACAAACCAACCGGACAGAATCTTCATTAGTTTTTTTCGGAAAAAAATAAACCGTTAGCGCAGGCATGGCTTTTAAATTTTCCGATGCCAAGTGAGAATCGAAAAGGAAAAAAAAAATAGCCGTTAGCTCCGTCGAGGTTTTCTTTTGGGACTGCCTTCGATTCCTGATCTAATTGGGTTTGCCTTCTCTCCGATTCCCGATCTAATTGGTACTGCCTTCTCTCCGATTCCCGATCTAATTGGTACTGCCTTCTCTCCGATCCCTGATCTAATTGGGACGATCCAAGAAACTATAAATAAAACTCTGTTTCACGCCCTCACCCATACATACGTCTTCAAGCTTTCCTCTGCTTCTCTCTTTGAGCCAGCCGTGGTCCGCACGCCTTCGCCCATACGTCTTGAAGATTTCCTCTCTGCTCTGTTTCTCTCTTTCAGGCAGCCATGGATGCATGGTTGAATCTTGTCCGTGGCAACAATTCGGTGCACCTCAGGGTCTTCCTCCAAAGGGGAGGCGACCCCACATCAGAGCCCATGGTCAGGTTCCTCATCTCAAGGTCCGGCAATCCACCAGGCCAACGTCTTTCGCTTCCTCCTTCCCCTCTCCGACCTCTTCCCCCGCCAGCTCCGTCGGCTCCAAGTCGAGTACATGCTTTCCCATGTCGGCCATCCCCACCGCAGCAACGTCTACTTCTGGACTGACCACATATCCTCCTACGTCTCTCGTGCGCAATGCGGTGCTTCTTGAAGGCTACAGCGGCTTCTTGATGGTGGTCCACCTTAATATCCCCACGGTCTCTGCCCGTGCTCGGATGGAGGATGGAGTCTTGATGCTTGACGAGGCTGAGCTGATGGATGATGGAAGACCTGATGCTTTCTTTGGAGGAGGCGGCGGCGGGTGGCACGCGAGAGTTTGGTTCCGTGCCGGCATCCGAGTCGTCGATCAAGACGCTGGACACCAAGACCTATCAAGGGGAGGGAGAGGATGGGTCGACGATATGCTCTAATTTGCTTAGAGAATTTTGAAGCCGGAGCCGAGCTGATTGTGTTGCCGTGTTGTCATGAGTTCCATTGTTCTTGCGCGCCACCAAGTGGCTGGAACGAAGTCACTTGTGTCCGCTGTGTCGCTATCCGATGCCGACGGTCGATGGAGAAGCTGCGACGGCATAGGTTTTCATCTTTGCTTCATTTTTGATTCGGTGTTGGAGGTGTGATGGCATAGATTTTTCATGTTTGTATCATTGTTGATTCAGTGTGTTGATGTCTTGTATTTGTTGTCCATAATTCTTCTTCTATCTATACTAATGAAAGCCAGATGGGTCCTTTTTCACTTCTGTTTATTCAAGCAAAAAAAACTCTAAACATAGAATTCTTGATTTTCTCGATTTTTCTTTTGCAAACTAGCTGAATTGCATTTTCAGAAAGAATTTCAGACCTCCCTAATCTTTTATGATAAGTCACTACATGTAAGCGTTAGATTGTTGGTTGCCATCATTGGGTTTTGTAAACTTTCAGATGGTATCATATATGTATTTGAACCTTGTACATCCATGCCATCCACAAACCGAGTGCGCATGTTACTGGGGTAAGAATCACAACCA